>NC_016089.4:35694908-36000400 GCF_000004515.6 Glycine max | reverse complement strand
TCCTCACCATCAGAGGGCTGCACGCCCTCACCTTTAGAGGACTACACGTCCTCGCCTTGAGAGGGCTACACGCCCTCATCTTGGGTACTAGTTACCTTCACCGTCAGAGGACTACACGTCCTCGCCTTGAGAGGACTACACGTCCTCACCACCAGAGGGCTGCACGCCCTCACCTCCAGAGGACTATAAGTCCTCGCCTTCAGAGGGCTGCACGCCCTCACCATCAGAGGGCTACACGCCCTCACCTTGGGTACTAGTTACCCTCACCGTTGGGAGGACTACACGTCCTCCCCTTGAGAGGACTACACGTCCTCACCATCAGAGGGCTGCACGCCCTTACCTCCGGAGGACTACATGTCCTCGCCTTGAGAGGGCTACACGCCCTCACCTTGGGTACTAGTTACCCTCACCGTCAGAGGACTACACGTCCTCGCCTTGAGAGGACTACACGTCCTCACCACCAGAGGGCTGCACGCCCTCACCTCCAGAGGACTATAAGTCCTCGCCTTGAGAGGGCTACACGCCCTCACCTTGGGTACTAGTTACCTTCACCTTCAGAGGACTACGCGTCCTCGCCTTCAAAGGGTCATGTACCTTCAACTTCAGAGGACTACATGTCCTCGCCGTCAAAGGGTCATGTGCCTTCACCTTCGTAGGGCTACATGCCCTCACCTTCAGAGGACTACACGTCCTCACCTTTAGAGGACTACACGTCCTCGCCATCAGAGGACTACATGTTCCCCATTTTCAAAGAGGGGCATGCCCTCACCTTCAGAGGATTGCACGTCCTTGCCATCATAGAACTACACTCCCTCGCCTTCGAAAGGCGACACGTCCTGAACTTCAGAGGGCTACACGCCCTCGCCTTTAGAGGACTACGCGTCCTCACTTTCAGTGGGCTCCATATCCACACCTTAAGATAATTTAAGGTCCTCTGTCCTTAAATGCTTAACCGAGACTTGCACTCCCGGTTAAGGGACCAGTAGTTTCCTTTTAACGGTTCCTGGGCCACCCCCTGATATTGGAGGAGGGCCAACTGTGCGAGCACAACCAGAGAGGGAGGCTATCACACAGCTACTATGCATACCGGGGCAAGATTTCACCCGTGCCGCTGCAAAGAGACGAGTGCGGATCATGCGCACCAACATGACCACTCTTACACAGATATAGATGACATTGCTACTTAGCAACATTCTGCCCAGCGACCGCAATGCCAATCTCCCCCTGCAAAAGTATCAGTTGGTCTGTGTCGTCCCGACGTGGGTAAGTATGCATATGGTTCAACTGATTTCTGATACCATCTATTGTTTGCAGGGATCGCACCCACAAAGACACCCAGTGGACCCGAAAAAGTCAAACAGGGCCCTGGGGTTTCCAGCTCTGGTTACGGGCCTCTATCAGTCCTACAGGGTGCCCGTACCCCCCCAGCAAGGTCACGTCATCATAGGTAAGTATGCACATCGCTCAAGTGATTTCTGATTTCATCTATTGTTTGCAGGGATCGCGCTTGCAAGACACCCAGTGGACCCGAAGAAGTCCAACAGGGTCTTGGAGTTGTCAAGCTCTAATTACGGGTCTCTGTCAGTTCTACAGAGTACCTGTCACCTCCAGCAAGGGCATCAGGCCCCCTACTAATCGAGCTTTCATTAAGGAGTACTGCGTCTCCAGGCAGGCGCAGGGCGAAACACCACAGCAGCCTGGGAATGGCCGGCAGCGGGCAACAGACGCACCGCCATCACCTCTAGAGTTCACCTCAGCTCATCCACAAAAAGGTTAGAGCGTTGCTTACGACCCATGGCCGACCAATAAGCGACCAAGTCCAAAGCCAAAGGTAAGCAAAGTACTAGGTCAGTGACCGATAAGTCATAAGGCGTCCAGCTCAAGACGTTAAAGAAGCGCTACTAGGAGGCAACCTAGTACCTTTTGAATCTATGCTTGTTATTTGATCACTTTTTATAGTAGGACGCACCTAGTTGCTCATGATCCTGGGAATTTAAATAAAACAAGCGCAAGCTCGGAAGGTAGTCATACCTCACAAAATATATATATGTATGTTTAGGTAGTGAAAATACCTTAGATATGCATGTATGTGACAAAAAAAATACTTCACAAAATATATATATGTATGTTTAGGTAGAAAGATACCTTAGATATGCATGTATGTAAACAAAAATACACTTCACAAAATATATATATGTATGTTTAGCTGGCAAGATACCTTGGATATGCATGTATATAGCAAAAATACCTCACAAAAATATACACATGTTTAGGTAGCAAAATACCTCATGAAAAAAAAGAAGAAAAAAAAAAAAACAAACAAGAAAAAGAAATAAACAAATGATAATGATAAAAAAAAAAGAAGGAGAAAAAAGAAAAAAATAAGTTGTCAAGCTGAAAAACCAACATGCTTTTGAAAAGAGATGACTTCCAACTTTTCTTTGGAAAAATTCACTGATCATAACTAGTTTTTGAAAAAAAATGTGTATACACCTGAAGGGTGAATGCTGTGAAGATTTTCCCAGACGCCCAAAATGGACTCGGATGAATGCACAAATTGATAAAAGAACATATTTTGGAAACGTTGGGTTGACTAAAATAGAGGAAATGAATCCTGAGCCCTAGCATCACATGACCATAAAAATTTGACACTTGAGTGTCCGCATAGGTGCATGCATGACCAGTTTTGCATAAAGTTTCTAAATCATCATTTTTGCATTTGTGTCATGGAAATAATGTGGGGCATCCCTTTTTATCCTTGAACCAAACCAAACCCCGACATGTATCATGTCTAGCCATTCTACAAACCTTGAGCCAAAATCCTGACTCACCATGAACCTTGACCTAGGGTGAGAATGTCAATCCTTACCCTCGGGAGCAAAAAAAGAAAAGAAGGAAAATTCCCCAATCAAAGAGTGGGAGAAAGCAAAAAAAGAAAAGAAGGAAAATTTCCAATCAAAGAGAAAGTCAAAAAGAAAAGAAAGAAAATTCCCAACCAAAGAATAGGAGAAAGTAAAAAAGGAAGGAAAGAAAGTTCTTGATCAAAGAACTAGAAGAAATGTGCAGAAAGGTCTTTTGACCAGACAATATCTGAACAATACAGAATTGTCACCAAATGAACGAAAAAAGAAGGAAAGAGAACCACAACCTAAAATAGTCTTCTCCCTTTGATTACCAACCAGAATCCCGTGCGCTAGCGACTTTTTTTTTCTCGCCCCGCACTAAACAAAAAAAAACAGAAAAAGAAAAAGCCAGAAAAATCAAAAGCCAAAAACACACAAAAGCCGAAAGAAGAAACCACCAAAAGAACCCATTCCCAAGGGAAGCCCTATTGATCCATGATCACGCGTGTAATTTTTGATTTGATAGGAAATAATTTGCAAAGTCAAGTCATGACATATCTATGGTTCGGAATTAGGATGAAACACTTACCTGTGCGAGATTGATACACTTTGAGTAGATTTCTTCTATTTTTGTCGAACCCAGTGTTTCCTCTAGATGGTCATTTAGAAACGAAATGCTAACATCCAAAATCTCATTTATGGTTATGGGAGATTTCATCAGCAGACTCTCCTTCCCCGGTAGACGCATTGTTTTTCACTCAAAAAAGCATATGCTGCTCTAAATCAGTTGGAATATTTGTCTCTTTGCTAAAGCATGTTTGCATTTTAGTGGAGAAAACAACGAGACTTTTTTCAAGTCTCACAAGTTATCCAGAACTACGTAGGTCTGAATTCCTCATTGGAGGATACGTAGGAGCAAGAGCCTCGCTTTTGTCGACCACACCGCCTTTTGTTGCCATGACTCAAGAGCTGGTAGCCCGCGGAGATACCTTACGGTTATCCGCACCCTTTTGTCATCCAGAGGCGGCGGGCCCGATGACAAGCAGAGACCAAGTTTGGTCATTCTGCACCCATGATACGCGGAGATACCTTACGGTTATTCGCACCCTTTTGTCATCCAGAGGCGGCGGGCCCGATGACAAGCAGAGACCAAGTTTGGTCATTCTGCACCCATGATACGCGGAGATACCTTACGGTTATTCGCACCCTTTTTGTCATCCAGAGGCGGCGGGCCCGATGACAAGCAGAGACCAAGTTTGGTCATTCTGCACCCATGATACGCGGAGATACCTTATGGTTATTCGCACCCTTTTGTCATCCAGAGGCGGCGGGCCCGATGACAAGCAGAGACCAAGTTTGGTCATTCTGCACCCATGATACGCGGAGATACCTTACGGTTATCCACACCTTTTTGTCATCCAGAGGCGGCGGGCCCGATGACAAGCAGAGACCAAGTTTGGTCATTCTGCACCCATGATACGCGGAGATACCTTATGGTTATTCGCACCCTTTTGTCATCCAGAGGCGGCGGGCCCGATGACAAGCAGAGACCAAGTTTGGTCATTCTGCACCCATGATACGCGGAGATACCTTATGGTTATTCGCACCCTTTTGTCATCCAGAGGCGGCGGGCCCGATGACAAGCAGAGACCAAGTTTGGTCATTCTGCACCCATGATACGCGGAGATACCTTACGGTTATCCGCACCTTTTTGTCATCCAGAGGCGGCGGGCCCGATGACAAGCAGAGACCAAGTTTGGTCATTCTGCACCCATGATACGCGGAGATACCTTATGGTTATTCGCACCCTTTTTGTCATCCAGAGGCGGCGGGCCCGATGACAAGCAGAGACCAAGTTTGGTCATTCTGCACCCATGATACGCGGAGATACCTTATGGTTATTCGCACCCTTTTGTCATCCAGAGGCGGCGGGCCCGATGACAAGCAGAGACCAAGTTTGGTCATTCTGCACCCATGATACGCGGAGATACCTTATGGTTATTCGCACCCTTTTGTCATCCAGAGGCGGCGGGCCCGATGACAAGCAGAGACCAAGTTTGGTCATTCTGCACCCTTGTATCATCCAGAGGCGGCGGGCCCGATGATACGCGGAAATACCCGAGTGGTTATCCGTATAAACATTCTTTTGCTATCTGTAAGACAGAACGCTTGATAGCATGCAGAGGCTGACACAGTCTTCTGCACCTTTTGTTCCTCCGGGAACAACAAGTCATTTACATGCGGAAATTTCATGGTCACCCGCGACTCTCGTCAACCGAGAGGAGCGAAATTAGTGTCATACACTGATTTTCGTCCGGGGACCTTTGCTTGATGACATGCGACCATTCTTTGGTCCTTGTGAGGTGCTTGGCATCCATCATTAGGCAATTTGTGAAATTCTATGAACGATAAGTCATGGTCACCCGTGACTCTCGTCAACCGAGAGGAGCGAAATTGGTGTCATACACTGATTTTCGTCCGGGGACCTTTGCTTGATGACATGCGACCATTCTTTGGTCCTTGTGAGGTGCTTGGCATCCATCATTAGGCAATTTGTGAAATTCTAGGAACGACAAGTCATGGTCACCCGCGACTCTCGTCAACCGAGAGGAGCGAAATTAGTGTCATACACTGATTTTCATCCGGGGACCTTTGCTTGATGACATGCGACCATTCTTTGGTCCTTGTGAGGTGCTTGGCATCCATCATTAGGCAATTTGTGAAATTCTAGGAACGACAAGTCATGGTCACCCGCGACTCTCGTCAACCGAGAGGAGCGAAATTAGTGTCATACACTGATTTTCATCCGGGGACCTTTGCTTGATGACATGCGACCATTCTTTGGTCCTTGTGAGGTGCTTGGCATCCATCATTAGGCAATTTGTGAAATTCTAGGAACGACAAGTCATGGTCACCCGCGACTCTCGTCAACCGAGAGGAGCGAAATTAGTGTCATACACTGATTTTCATCCGGGGACCTTTGCTTGATGACATGCGACCATTCTTTGGTCCTTGTGAGGTGCTTGGCACCCATCATTAGGCAATTTGTGAAATTTTGGGAACAACAAGTCATTTGCATGTAGAGATTTTATGGTCACCCGCGACTCTCGTCGAATCGAGAGGAACGAAATTAGTGTCTTATCTTTACTTCCCTTTTATCTCCAATAAGAGACAAGTAAAGAGGGGCAACTGTCATACCCTAATTTCGTCCGGGGACCTTTGCTTGATGACATGCGACCATTCTTTGGTCCTTGTGAGGTGCTTGGCATCCATCATTAGGCAATTTGTGAAATTCCAGGACATGCCGAAAAACCAAAAAAAATATTGATGCACAATCCGTAAGTTTCCGTGACACACCGGAAATCAAATGGAAGCATCGTTGCATAATTAAGTGAGGTTCCGTAACATTCCGTAAGTCAAAAAGGGGATGATTATGTAATCCGCAAGGTTCCGTAACATTACGGAAAGAAAACAAGTATCGTTACGAAATTCGTAAGTTTCCGTAACTTTACGAAAAAAGAATCACCAAAAAAAGCCAAAGGGGGGGTGTATTTAGTAAAATGGGGGGTGCAAACAGTAATTTTCGAATCTGGGCCCTTCTAGAGGTTTCTGGGCAATTTCTTGCTTAAGGTTGAAGTAACCTAGCTCGCCTGGGCGAGCTGAGCTCGCCTGGGCGAGCTAGATGGCCACCACACCCCCCGTTTTGTTGAAAAATGGGATTCCGGGGCTTCCGGGACACCCGTAATGCTTCCGTAAAATTCCCATAACTCTAAATAAGCATAATTAACTTAATACGGGTGAGACGGAAGCGAAAAAAAGAAGAAAATCAAGTCCTATATGCTTCCGTAAGGCTTCCGTAACTTTTCCGTAAATTACGAAAGAGGGGGGTGAACTTATCAAAATTGGGGGGTGCAAATAGCAATTTCGAAATTTTGAATTGGGCCTTCCAGAACGTTTTTTGGAGCTGGGTTGCTTTTGGAGGAAGCAACCCAGCTCGCCTAGGCGAGCTAAGGTCGCCTGGGCGAGCTGGGCGGCAACCTCCTCCCCCTTTTTCCTATAAAAAGGCTGAAGGGGGTTGTTCTAAGGATCCCTGAGCCCCCTGGCTATGTATTTCAGCTGTTTTGGGTGAAAAAATTGTTTCCGTGAAGAAAATCCAAGCCGAGGTGCTTCCGTAACGCTTCCGAGATGTTTCCGTAAGCAAATCCGTGAAGGTTTTCGTCCGTTCTTCATCGTTCTTCATCCGTTCTTCGTTCTTCAACGGGTAAGTTTTCGAATCCGAGACTTTTAATTCATTTCTTGTTTTTTTAAGCTTTCCTCTTTATTTCGTTCATTTTCGATTTCTTTTCTTCCGTCTTTAACGCGCTTTTACCGTTTATTTAAGCCGTTTTCTCACCTAATAAATGATAAAATGAATTTCAACCGATCATTTGTGTTGTAATCTCATTTAATCACTTTTAAAATGAAATCTAACCGATCATTCACGCTATAACCTCGGTTAAACCAAAAAGAGTAAAATAATAATAAAATAGTCAAAATATCTTGAAAAATAATAATAAAATAATCAAAATATCTTTGAATAAAATAAATTAAAAAAAGTCAATCGGACGTTTTTCTTTGGAAGTTTCCTTGAATGAATTGATTAATAACCAAAGTGAAACTAAGACTAAAATAGACTCACAAATCAAGTTTTGTCCGAAAATCACTAAAAACCGTTTTAAGGTCCAACGCCTTAAAAGGTCCTCTTTGCTTTTATCGGTTAACATGGACCGTTCAAAAGCATAAAATCAACATTTAACTTTACCGCTTTTGTCGACCACCCCAAGAGATCGTTAATGGTCCAATGCCTTAACGTTTCTCTCCTTTCAAAAACAAGAGGTCGTTAATGGTCCAACGCCTTAACGTTTCTCTCCTTTCAAAATCAAAAGACCGTTTAATGGTCCAACATCTTAAATGACCTTTTGTTCAATAAAAACATATTTTACAAAAAAGACAAAAATAACTTAACCAAACACTTTGTTCCGAAAGAACTACGTAGGTCTGATTTTCTCATCCCAAATTGAGGAATACGTAGGAGCAAAGGGAAACACCCTTGTCGACCACAAAAAGAGAAAATACAAAAAGGGTATAAAGGATATAGAGACATAAAAAGGGAACATAAAAAATCAAAGTCATGTTTGCACATTCGATTAAAGGCTGCCGTCCCTTGGGGCGGACGTGTGGGGTGCTAATACCTTCCCCGTGCGTAAATACAACTCCCGAACCTTTCACTTAAAAGTTCGTAGATCGCGTCTTTTCCGGTTTTTCCGACGTTTTCCTCAAATAAACGTTGGTGGCGACTCCGCGCGTATTCCTTTGGTGGAACACGCATCCCGCGAGTCACGCGTCGCCCTCCCGCCGAAGGGTAGGTTGCGACAATAGGTTTTTGAAAGTCTATCATTTTAGTTTCTTACTAAGTAAAAATGATCATTTTTAAGGTCCAACGCCTTAAAATGATCACCCTTCAAGTAAAGAGAATCATTTGATCCATGCTTAAGGAAGAACTACGTAGGTCTGATTTCCTCTCCAAAGGGGGGTACGTAGGAGCAAAAGCCCCGCTTTTGTCGACCTCAAAAAATAAAAAGAAATAAAAGTTAAGATAACACAATTCTACAATTCTAAAAAATAGGTTGTTGTCTTCCGAGACAAACGTAAGAGGTGCTAATACCTTCCTCAAGCGTAAATACAACTCCCGAACTTAGAATTTTTATTTTTGACCGGTTTCCTTCGGTTTTTCCGACGTTTTCCACAAATAAACGTTGGTGGCGACTCCGCGCATCTTTCCTCCTTTGGAAAGCGCACCCGTGAGCCTCGCCCTCGCTCGCCCGTGAAGGGCACATTGCGACAATGATCATTAAGCATGAACGTAAATTAAGCGCAGAGACAATTAATCAAGCACTAAGCATGCATGAATTAATAGCAACAAATTTAGAGTAATTAGTGAAGAGGAAAAACTGAACAGAATTTAACAGTAATAATAGAACCTCAAAGAGAACTGCGCTTGATCCTCAAGAGAAAGCAACACTGGGGAGTTAGCCTTCCATTAATCAATAGATAACAAACTTATAAATTGAAGAACGAAATTTTATTGCTACTGGAATTGCAAAACGAAAAAATGTCTCAAAGAAAAAGCCTAAAACTAAAAAAACGAAAATAAGGGAGAGAGAAGAGAGAAGAGAGGGTCTAAACTAGAACCTTGGTGTTGTTATCTAGTTTTTCAGCCCCAAAACCTACAGATCTGTTTTAAATCCAAGCCCATAAATAAAATCAAATCAAATCTAGATAAGATAAGATAAGATAAGATCTAGATGAAATAATATCTAGATGAGATCAAATCTAAATAATATCTAGATAAGATAAGATCTAATTTTGTAGAATAAAATAGTTTGTCCTCTTCAAATCCAAGCCCAATTCTGGATTCAAGCCCAATGCTTCATTAATTCCTGAAATTAGATTAAAAACATCAAATTAGTTGAATGGGCCCTAATAATAAAACTGCCTAATTAATTTGACAATTAAAATTAATCAATACTTAAAATGGTGCAAAAAGGGGTAAGAAATAGGAGAAAATATTGGCACATCAAAACCCTCCATACTTAGCCTTTTGCACTCTTGGGCAAAATGAAATAAAGAACAAAATCCAAGGATATCAAAGAGAGACAAACAAAACATTTACATATTTCTCAATGAACATCAATGAATGAAAGGAATGGGTAACATCTAACATGAAGAGATCCAAAGAGTCAAGACATTCGTGAAAATCATCCAAGCAACCCAATCATGGCAAAATAGTAAATCTGCTCAATAATGAAAAGTGATAAAGCCTCACAAGATATACACTCTATCTCTCAAGTGTCTAAGCTACTGTTTACTCTCGAAGCACCCATGAAAACAAACACCACATAGACTTGGCAAGATTCTAAAATTGACAATCAACCCATAAACACAAGCACATGAGGATCAAAAGGTCTTTAAAGGTTGTAATGGGGCCAAGGACAAGGTAGGGAAGAAAAATATGGAATGAGTAGCTAAATCCCAAAGGAGTAGAGGAGCAATGGGGAATAAGTGGAAATTAAGTACAAGCAGTAAACCCAAACCCTCTAATATCAACAAAATCAACCAAGGCTCCCAAATCAAGTCCTCATAACAAGACCTCATTTATTCAACTTCACTTCTTCTTTTTTTTTTTTTGAATAATACGAATTTGCAGAATTTGCAGAAACTGAAATTTTTTTTCTGATCTTTTTTTTATTGAATAGTACGAAATTGAAGATTAAAGCAAGAACTAGGAAATATACAGATACATTAAGCATGGCCAAAATAAAACATTAAGCATGGCCAAAAATCATATCTTCCAATGAATCATACCCCCCCCCCCCCCCACACACACACTTATTCCTAAAACAATTCCAAAGCTCCAAAATTCCTTAAGGGTAAGGTGATATCATGGTTTTTCACTTAAGGTTTGTAATGAGCTTCAAAACAAAGAAAGGGGAACATGGGCTCAAAGGGGCTATCAAAGGAATTAATTCAAGGTAAGTCCATTTGGCTAGAAGCTTATAAGAACAAAATTGCCTAAATCATTTCCAAATATGCATGTGAATTAGGAAGCATCAACAAGAATCAAGCCAAGGCTATTGTGTAAGCAATCAATGGGGCAAAACACACCAAAAGATTATGATGATGGATGGCTCAAATTCTCACAAAGGTAAACTTATCACTTTCAAATTGAGCTTTCAAAACTATCATGACATGTAGAGGAAAAACAAGGATTTCAAATCACAAAATGTCAAGAGACTTTTATTTTCAGAACAATTACCCATTACTTGAACATATCCTATAATTCAAAGAAAAACATGCAAATTTAACACAGCAAAACTAACAAAATTAAACTAGAACCCAACAAAACTAACAAAATTAAACTAATTTAACACAAATATCAAAACCAAAACCAAAGAACACTCCCCCCCATACTTAAACAACACATTGTCCTCAATGTAGCAAAATTAAAAGATTAAAAGCAATTAAACCATCAAATAGAATCGGACAAATGTAATAAAAGTAAAGAAGGAGATAGGAAAAGAAAAACTCCCTAAGTCATGGTGGAGGAAGAGTAGGGTGGAGTAAGGAAGTCTCTTCCACCACTACGTCCACTAAAGAAGGGTTTGTGAGGAATGACTTAAGTCGATGTCCATTGACCTTGAAGCTCTTGTTTGTGGAGTCGCTTTTGATCTCAACTGTACCATAAGGAAAAACATTAGTAACAACAAAAGGACCAATCCACTTAGACCTCAACTTACCACTCATGAGTCCAAGCTTAGAATTATACAATAACACTTTTTGCCCAACCATGAAGTCCTTCTTAATTATCATGCTATCATGGAACTTCTTGGTCTTTTCTTTGTAGAACTTGGCATTCTCATACGATTCTAGGAGGATCTCATCTAACTCACTCAGTTGCAACTTTCTTTCCTCAGCAGCTTGATCCATAGAGAAGCTGCAAGTCTTCACTGCCCAGTATGCTTTGTGCTCAATCTCCACTGGAAGATGACATGCCTTTCCAAAGACAACCCGATAAGGAGACATTCCTATGGGTGCTTTGTAGGCAGTCCTATGTGCCCAAAGAGCATCATCTAGCCTGGTACTCCAATCTTTCCTGTTTGGCGGCACAATCTTCTCTAAAATTCTCTTGATCTCCCTGTTAGAAATTTCTTCCTATCCATTGGTTTGGGGGTGGTATGATGTGGATACCCTGTGTACAACCCCGTACTTTTTAAGCAAGGCATGCATTGATTTGTTGCAAAAATGGGTTCCTTGATCACTAACGATTGCTTTAGGTACTCCAAACCTGCAAAACAGATTAGATCTGACAAAATCTACAACAACCTTAGCATCATTAGTTCTAGTGGGCTTGGCTTCCACCCATTTTGAAACATAATCAACTGCAAGGAGAATGTAAACATAACCAAAAGATATAGCAAAAGGGCCCATGAAATCTATACCCCAGACATCAAACACCTCATAGAATAGCATAGGTTGCTGAGGCATTTGTTGTCACCATGTAAGTGCACTTCCTGCTCTCTGACACTACTCACAAGTGCTACAAATCTTCCACGCATCTTTAAAGATGGTGGGCCAATAAAAGCCACAGTCAAGCACTTTGCGAGCTGCCCTTTGAACACCCAGATGACCTCCCGGTGCGGAAGAATGACAGAACTGCAGGACTGAGTCAGTCTCATGATCTGGAATGCATTGTCTAATGACCTGATCACTGCACAATTTCCACAAGTAGGGGTCATCCTAAATAAAATGCTTAGCATCACTTTTAATTTTATCTTTTTGAGCCTTAGATGCTAAGGGAGGAAAAACAGAAGCAACTAAATAATTGACAATGTTAGCAAACCAGGGAGTAGAAAGACAATCAGAAATACTATACAATATATATAAATGATCATCCGGGAAATCATCCCGAATGGGTGAGTCCTCATCAGACACATGTTCGATCCAACTCAAATGATCAGCAACTAAGTTTTGTGCTCCACTCCTATCACGGATCTCCAAGTCAAACTCTTGGAGCCAGAGCATCCATCGGATCAACCTAGGCTTTGAATTAGCCTTCTGCAACAAGTACTTTAAAGCTGCATGGTCAGTATAAACAATAATTCGAGTACCAAGCAAATAAGAACGAAATTTTTCAAGAGCAAAAACTATGGCTAGTAGCTCTTTCTCAGTAGTAGTATAATTCGCTTGGGCAACATCTAAAGTCCTAGAAGCATAATATATCACCCTAGGCAATTTATCAATTTTCTGAGCAAGGACAGCCCCCAATGCATAATTTGATGCATCACACATAAGCTCAAAAGGGGCTATCCAGTCGGGTGCCTGGATGATGGGGGTGGTAGTCAATGCTTTTTTGAGGCAATCAAAAGCCTCTATCATTTAAGTCAAACTCCACCTCCTTTTGCAACAAGTTGGACAGTGGAAGGGCTACTTTGCTAAAATCTCTTCTAAAGCGCTTGTAGAATCCTGCATGACCAAGAAAAGATCGCACCTCTCACACGCAAGAGGGGTAAGGCAATTGTGAAATAACAGAAATTTTTGCAGGATCTACTTCAATGCCTTTATTGGAAATAATGTGGCCTAAAATTATACCTTGCTCAACCATAAAATGACATTTTTCAAAATTTAGAACAAGGTTAGTTTCAGTGCATCTATTCAAAACCTTTTCCAGACTATCCAAACAAACATCAAAAGAGGATCCATATACAGTGAAATCATCCATAAACACCTCTATGCAATTTTCTAAAAAATCACTAAAAATACTGATCATGCACCGCTAGAAGGTACCAGGGGCATTGCACAGGCCGAAAGACATCCTCCTATAGGCAAAAGTGCCGAAGGGGCAGGTGAATGTGGTTTTTTCCTGATCCTCAGGAGCAATAGTGATTTGCATATAACCAGAAAAACCATCAAGGAAACAGTAGTGAGATTTACCTGCCAGGCATTCAAGCATCTGGTCAATGAATGGCAGGGGAAAATGATCCTTTTTGGTAACCTGGTTCAACCTCCTATAGTCAATGCAGACTCTCCAACTATTCTGCACCCGAGTAGGAATCAACTCCTCCTTCTCATTTTTTATCACGGTAAGGCCGATTTTCTTCGGGACTACCTGGACGGGACTCACCCATTGGCTGTCGGAGATAGGATAAATGATTCCAGCTTGCAAAAGCTTGGTTACCTCCTTCTTCACTACATTAAGAATCACTGGGTTGAGTCTTCTCTGTGGCTGTCTTACTGGTTTAGCTCCATCTTCTAAATTTATTCGATGCATACATGTGGATGGGCTAATACCAAGAATCTCCATCAGGGTCCATCCTATAGCCTTCTTATGCTTCTTGAGAACTGATAACAGCTTCTCCTCTTGCTCATCAGCAAGGGAGGCAGATATAATTACTGGAAAACTTTTGCTCTCATCTAAGCAAGCATATTTCAAATTTGATGGCAAAGGCTTCAATTCTGGTCTGGGCGGCTGAATAATGGTAGAAAGAGATGGTTCCTCAGCCTGTACCTCATAAAGAAAGTCAGAGGTATGTGTACTTCCTGAAACATGGTTAGTTCTATCTGACTCTAGAAAATCAATCTCAAGAGGTAAAACATCACTAGACATGTAATCAATATCAAATTCAGATTCACTCTCAGCATCAAATTCAGATATATGATCAAGTACAAATTCAGGTCCAATGCATGAAGAGTGATAGGCATGCAGATTAGAATGAAGATCAATCATGTATTCATCAACAATATGATCAATTATTTCAACACGAAATACAGAAAGATCTTCAGATGGGTGTTTCATAACATCAAGAATATTAAAATGAACAGTTATATCACCAAACTCCATAGATAGTGTGCCTGCATATACATCTATCTTAGTTCTAGTAGTTTTCATAAAAGGTCTGCCTAGAATGATGGGAACTGATCCTTTAGAAAATCCCTTCTCCATATTCAAAATATAAAAATCAACAGGGAAAATCAGTTCACCAACTCTAACTAAGACATCCTCTATGAAATCAGCAGGATAGGCAACACTTCTATTAGCTAAATGAATTACCACATCAGTTGACTGCAAAGGACCTAGAGATAGAGAATTAAAAATAGACAGAGGCATAACACTAACAGAAGCTCCTAAATCTAGCATGGCATTGTCAAACTTATTGTTCCCTATAATACAAGGTATGCTGAATGTACCTGGATCTTTACATTTTTCAGGGATTTGGGGAACAGATTTACCAATCAATGCGGAAACATTTCTGCCCATACTAATTCTTTCACTTCCTTTAAGCTTCCGCTTATTAGTGCACAGCTCCTTCAAGAATTTAGCATATCTTGGAATTTGCTTTATTGCATCCAACAGAGGTATGTTTACCTCTACTTTCCTAAATGTTTCCAAGATCTCCTTCTCTGCCTCTTCCATTTTTTTGTTGGAAATTGCTCTTCGAGGGAATGGAAGAGGGATATATTGCTTCTCTTTAGATTCACCTGCATAAAAATTGTTAGGTAACTTACTCTTTAAATTTTTGTCATCATCTTTTTTTGGAGTAGAGTGAGGTTGGGCAGGTTCATTGGCGGATGAGGGAGATGCTACTGGTTGAGGTCCTTGACACTGCTTTCCTGACCTCAATGTAATGGCACTCACTATCAGAATTCTGGAATTGTTGTTGATTTAACTGTGTAGCCAACTGTCCCATCTGTTTAGTTATGCTCTGAATGGAGGCTCTGGTCTCTTGTTGAAACTGCATGTTTTGCATAGTCATTTGCCTCACAAGTTCTTCAAGGGAAGGTTGTGGAGGGGCCTCAACTGTTTGCTGTTTTTGGGGCTGTTGCTGTTGTTGTTGCTGGATTGGTGGAGGAACGTATGGTCTGCTTGGGCCAGCAGCATTTTGAAAATAAGTCTGTTGTTGTTGTTGTTGTGAAGGATTCGACCATCTAAGGTTGGGATGATTCCTCCATCTGGGATTGTACCTGTTGCTGGAGAGGTCATAATTATTCTGTTGTGGCTGATTTTGCTGTTGAGGTTGAGGAGGTCTGTTGTTGATGTTTGCAGCATAAGCTTCAGGTTGTTCAATTGCTTCAGATTGTTGCACATAAGGGCAAAGGTCTGTGTGGTGGTCGGTAGAGGAGCATAAACCATAGAGTCTGGCGACAGGTGCAGATTTTTTATTCATGGCCAGTTGGGTTACCAGGGTAACCAAGGCATCTAGTTTACCTTCAAGCTTCTTAGTCTCACTTGATGAATTCGTGGCTACTTCATGCACTCCTCTAATGACAATAGCATCACTTCTGGCACTAAATTGCTGGGAGTTTGAAGTCATCTTCTCAATTAAATTTCTAGCTTCAGCAGGGGTCATGTCTCTAAGGGCTCCACCACTGGCAGCATCTATCATACTTCTCTCCATGTTGCTGAGTTCTTCATAAAAATATTGGAGAAGAAGCTGCTCTGAAATCTGGTGGTGAGGGCAACTGGCACATAATTTCTTAAATCTCTCCTAGTATTCATATAGGCTCTCTCCACTGAGTTGTCTAATACCTGAAATATCCTTTCTGATGGTCATGGTCCTGGAAGCAGGGAAATTGTTTTCTAAGAATACTCTTTTGAGGTCATCCCAGCTCGTGATGGACCTTGGAGCAAGGTAATATAGCCAGTCCTTTGCCACTCCCTCTAAAGAATGAGGAAAGGCCTTCAGAAATATGTGATCCTCCTGGACATCTGGTGGTTTCATGGTGGAGCAGACAATATGGAATTCTTTCAGATGCTTGTGTGGGTCTTCACCTGCAAGGCCATGAAACTTTGGAAGCAAATGGATCAATCCAGTTTTAAGAGCATATGGGACATCCTCATGAGGGTATTGGATGCACAAGCTTGCGTAGGTGAAATCAGGTGCAGCCATTTCCTTTAAAGTCCTCTCACGGGGTGGAGGTTGTGCCATGTTCTCAGAATGTTCAAAACTATTATGCTCAAAATCACCAATAACAGAATTCTCAGGATGCTCAAAAGGTACTAAATGATGTCTAACTAATCCATGAAATGTCCTATCTATCTCAGGATCAAAGGGTTGCAAGTCAGATGGATTGCCTCTAGTCATACACTATATTTAGCATGCACAACTAGTTGCCTTCTTATGCAAGTAACAGTGTAGGTTTGAACTACAGCTACCCGCAAATGATATCCAAATGACTTGAAATTTTGTGAATAACTTTATAAAATGATGAGAAATAGCACAAAAAAATTCAAACAGAAATTCAAAGTCTAACTATAGAAGCTAAAAATGACAAGTTAAGAAAAATAAGAGAATAATACTTGGAAAATAAAAAACTTTTGAAAGAATCGCAATTTTTGGAAGAAGGATACCTCAGCCGGCCTATGGCAGGCTGCCATGGCATGGGAAATTTTGTTCTACCCCAAATACATATATAATAATTGCTATTCTGATAGATGGAGCAAAAGTTATGGCTGTTTGAAGTTTTGACAAAAATCAAATTTGCTACGTTTTTGGAACTTTCAAATTTGACCAAACTAAGGGCTCCAACTATTTTTCCCACAAAATATGGATCAAAATAAGTGACCACAAAAAAATTCAGCCAAAAATAACAAATATAGCTACCAAAACAAAAAATCCTAATTAATTCAGCAAGGGTGGTCTCTAAAATCCGTCGCTAAGGGATTTCCACCCTGTTTTCCAGTAAGTGTTCTATTCAGCAAAAATGGTCGCTAAATTCGTTGCAAAACACTAAAATAGGGGAAGCGCTGAACGGAAAAAAACTAAAATAAGACACACAATAAACAAAATAACAAGGTACTAAACAACACTAACACAATACTAACACAGCACGAAAGAATTAAACACTAAGGTACTAAACAACACTAACACAATACTAACACAACACGAAAGAATTATCTTGTCGTTGTCGGAAGCCTCCGGTGGGTACTCTTTGCTTTCAACATATCGCTTGATATCGAAATACCAAGGCTTACCGTCCCGCTCTTCTTCCACCAGACAACAATGTGCGGGTCTGCCACGACACCTGAACTCAATGTACGGTAGGTCTCCGTGCGGTGTCAGCTGGAACATGGACGCTAAAGTGGCAAGCGCATTCGCCATTTGATTTTCCTCTTGGGGAACATGATGGAAGGAGATCTCATCAAAGAAACCAGCCAATTCCTTGATATAGGCCTAGTAGGGTATCAGCTTGTGGTCTCTAGTTTCCCATTCCCCTCTCAGCTGGTGAATCACCAATGCCGAGTCTCCATACACCTTAAGTAGCTTGACATTGAAGTCAATTGCTGCCTGGACACCCAGAGCGCATGCTTCATATTCAGCCTTGTTATTGGTGCAGTCGAACCCTAGCCTAGTTGTGAAAGGTATACATTGATTGTCAAGAGAGACCAATGTTGCCCCAACGCCATGGCCTAGAACGTTTGACGCTCCATCAAACCACACGATCTACTTATCCTTGTCCTTGTCTAGTTTTTCCTCAAACAAGGCCATGATGTCCTCATCTGGGAACTCGGGATGCATGGGTTGATAGTTGTTGAGAGGCTGCTGAGCCAAATAATCCGCCAAGGCGCTTCCCTTTATCGCCTTTTGGGGGACATAGACTATATCGAACTCGGATAGCAAAACCTGCCACCGGGCGATCCGCCCTGTCAGAGTAGGCTTCTCAAAGATGTACTTGACCGGGTCCATTTTGGATATCAGCTAGGTGGTATGGCTCAGCATGTACTGTCTTAGACGGTGGGATGCCCAGACTAAAGCACAACACGTTCTTTCCAGCAGGGAGTAGTTCATCTCACAGGCCGTGAACTTCTTACTCAAGTAGTAGACGACGCGCTCTCTTTTCCCGGACTCGTCATGTTGCCCCATCATACACCCCATTGACTCTTCCAAAATCATCATATACAAGATGAGAGGTCTTCCAGGCACCGGCCGCATAAGCACAGGAGGGTTCATGAGGCACTGTTTGATCCTTCCAAACGCCTCTTGACAGTCCTTGTTCCAGCGGATGGATTGGTTCTTGCGTAAGAGTTTGAACAACGGCTCACAGATAGCAGTGAGCTGTGATATGAATCTGGCAACGTAGTTCAAATGCCCTAGGAAACCTCGGACATGCTTCTCGGTACGTGGTTCTGGCATTTCAAGGATGGCTTTCACCTTTTCGGGGTCCACCTCTATCCCTTTCTGGCTTAGGATGAAACCTAATAATTTTCCCGACTTGACCCCGAAGGTGAACTTAGCGGGGTTCAACCTCAACCGATACTTCCTAAGCCTTTCGAACAACTTCCGCAAGTTGACAAGGTGTTCCTCCTCGGTTTTAGACTTGGCGATCATGTCGTCTACATAGACCTCGATTTCTCGGTGCATCATGTCGTGGAACAAAGCCACCATAGCCCGTTCATAGGTTGCCCCGGCGTTCTTGAGTACAAAGGACATCCCTTTATAACAGAACATCCCCAACAGGGTGACGAAGGTAGTCTTTTCCATATCCTCTGGCGCCATTTTTATCTAATTGTAGCCGGAGAACCCGTCCATGAAGGAAAACAGAGCGAAATTGGCCGTATTATCCACGAGGATATGAATGTGCGGCAGAGGGAAATTGTCTTTGGGAATGGCTTGATTTAGGTCCCGATAATCCACGCATATTCATACCTTCCCATCCTTCTTAGGGACTGGTACAATGTTGGCAACCCATTCTGGGTACCGAGCGACAACCAAAAAGCCAGCGTCAAATTGTTTCTTTACCTCTTCTTTTATTTTTAAGGACATCTCGGGCTTCATCCTCCTCAGCTTTTGTTTTACCGGGGAACACTCAGGATTTAGAGGTAATCTGTGTTGTATGATGTCAGAACTCAAACTGGGCATATCTTGGTATGACCAGGCAAAGATGTCTTTGTAGTTTTTCAGCAGGGCCATTAATTCTTCACGGACGGGTGCAGTCATACCCGTGCCTATCTTTACTTCCTTTTTCCCACTGCCGGTTCCTAAGTCTACAAGTTCTACCTCTTCTTGATGAGGCCTCATCTCTTAGTCCTCCTAAGCGATTATCCTCTCCATCTCTGGGGGAAGCCCCACATCCTCGTCCTCTTCACTCTCCATCCGACCCGTTTCTTGCACGAAATTGACGGCCGGGTCCCGAGTATTAGTACCTTCGAGGGACTCGTCATTGGATCTGGCGTTTTATGCGTAAAGAAATAAACATGCAAATGAATGAGAATGGGTAGAGGTGCAGGAATAGATGAAGAAAGATCTTTATATTATAACTTCAAGAACAAAAGACATAATGCCTTAACAAAAGGAAACTCTAAAGCCTAGGCCCAACCGTAGAGTTTTAAAGCTACAAAGGGTTACATTATGCTTATCGCGTAAACGTCTGGGCGTTCCTCCACTCGCCAATTTCCTAGTCGGAAACCAGGAGGACATGGCCGTACCAAATCCGATCTCCTCGGGGAATCATCCTCGCATATCGCGGCGACTTGGCCTTCATGTCTGAAACCCGCACCTATAAAGCTTCTACTGATGTGGCAGGGCGGGGCCCCTTCGGCTTGTTGTCCCAACCGCGGGCTTTGACCTTTGTTCTTCCTTTCCGAGATACTTTTCCTTATGTCAGCTTGCGTAGGTCTATAGCCTAACTCAAACTTCCCGCGGTTTCCTCTGGTGCTTACCAGGCTAGTTCTGCCGCTGTTGTTCTTGCCCAAACCCATTCTGGGCTCGTAGCCGTACCCCAACATGACCCGGGCCACCATCATTGCCTTATCAGACAGGCAAGGCTACCCAGAGAGGGAATCTACGGAGGCAATGCTTACTACCTCAAAAGATTGGAAAGCCGTTTCCAATGACTCCTCCGCGGCTTCCACATATGGCGTAGAGGAAGGGCAACTTACCAATATGTCTTCCTCACCCGATACTATGACCAAATGTCCCTCCACTACGAACTTCAGCTTTTGGTGGAGTGTAGAGGGAACGACTCCCACTGAGTGGATCCACGGGCGCCCCAAAATACAGTTGTAAGTCGGGTTAATATCCATCACTTGGAACGTAACCTGGCAGGTATGAGGCCCTATCTGTACGGGGAGGTCGATCTCTCCCCTCACCTCTCGGCAGCTGCCGTCGAAGGCACGGACCACCATGGAACTTGGCCTTAGATGGGAAGCGTTAAACATAAATTTCTCCAAAGTGCTTTTGGGCATCACGTTCAAACTGGAGCCGTTATCGATGAGTACTTTGGCCATGACGTGGTCCATGCATTTGACTGACACATGCAAAGCCCTGTTATGTCCTCTCCCCAAGACAGGGATTTCCTCTTCAGCGAAGGTGAGGTAGTTTTTGGCTGTGATGTTATTGACGAGTCCCCCAAAGCCTTCTACGGAGATGTCTTGGGCTACATGAGCTTCATTCAAGACTTTTACTAGCAAAGCTCGATGAGGCTCAAAGCTCATGAGCAGTTCCTAAAGAAAGACTCTAGCTGGGGTTTTGTTGAGTTGGTCAGTGACTTTGAACTCGCTTTGTTGAATAATGCGGAGGAACTCGCCGGCCTCCTCGAGCGATACCTCTCTCTAGTCACAGCCATCTCGTCCAGAGCGAGGATCACTTTGACATTTTGTCCTTCCTTCATCCTTGCCATCCCTTTAGCATTTGCGGGCTGTGTCGGCAGGTCAGGGGGTGCGAATACGTGACCGCTGCGGGTCATGCTGCTCAGCCCCGTGATATTGGTTACTTTGGCTGATAGCGAGCTGATGTCGGTGGCTCCTTCCTTCCTTTCGCTTGGAGGCGTGTACCTCCACGGAACTATGTGGCTGTTTTTGTATGGAAATGAAATAGGTCTAACTACCAAGGGGTGTCGCGGCGTTTAGGGAGCTGCGTCCCTGGTGAAATGTATCACCAAAGGTTTAGGCTTTCTAAGACCTTCCTCATTTGTGGATTGCATTCATATATGTTGTTCTTCACCCCCCTCATCGCCGATTTCCAGCCGGCCTTGGTCTATCATTTGTTGCAACAGGTCTCCTACTGCTAAACATGCTTCCATGCTATGTGGCGCGCCGGGATGCATCAAACAGGAATCCTTCTCATGCCCACCGCGGGGAATTACGCCCCCCTTTTATAGTGCCTCGTAGATAAACCTTCTGGGGGTCGATACATCCTTCTGGGGGTTTGGACCTACGCGGCCTACCCGACTCGACGGCATTAACAGCTCCCCCTCCATGATTGGCAAGTGGGTTTGTCTTTACGTTGGGCCGGTCCTCTTGAAACGTCAGCCATCCGGCTTCTATCAAACTTTGGACCTTGTGTTTGAAGGCCATGCACTGTTCGGTTGAGTGGCTCGGGGTTCTCCTATGGTGTCATACCCTAATTTCATCCGGGGACCATCTGTTTGGTGGGATGCAACCTTCGCTTGACCGCTTCGAGGTACTTAACACCCATCATTAGGCAATCCGTGAAGTTTCGCGACATGTCGGGAGTCGAAAGGAAACATTATTACGCAATCCGTAAAGTTCCATAACATTCCAGAAGTCAAAGAGGGGATGGTTGCGTAATCGTTAAAGTTCCGTGACATTACGGAAAGAAAACAAGTATCGTTACGTAAACCGTAAAGTTTCGTAACGTTATAGAAAAAGAATCAGCAAAAAAGGGCAAAGGAGGTGTATTTAGTAACCAGGGGTGTGCAAATAGCAACCAGGCCCACTTGGACCTTCCAGGGTGTTCCACCATGTTGGGATCATAAACTCATTTCTAAAAAAAAAAACAAAATGATTGAGCATGGTACCTAATGCGTGGTTAACTAGGAAATGATGTTTCTTCGGGCATCTCAATCTCATAATTACATTTTCCATGCATAGCTTAAAGTATGCCCGAGTCATTCATCTTTGTGAAATGTTGTCGAAGTATTAGCAATCAAAATTGCCATTCCTTAGGTTATGGGGTTGAACCAAGCTCATGTTTTTATGAAAAGGTTCACCAAGTCAAGTTGAAGTATGGAAGTAACCATCTTGCAAAAAATTGGGGCATAAGATGGATCGAGTTACATCGCTGCTTCGTTTACTGCCAAACACATTTAGGATTGTTGATGTCCTTGTTACTTCCAGTTTCACCTTGACAGATGTCATGGACCATGTTGAAAATCTAAATTGATTCAACCCCATGTCCTGCGTAAAAATTTGCAATACTTCAATTGTGCATCATTCGCATACTTCTATTCTTTTCATTGGTTGCATTGCTCATTGCATTCTTTCCTTGAAAAAAAATAAACTTAATCATTGTTATCAAAAGGAAAGAACATGTGTTACGGTGCCTTTACTGAACTCGTGCTAGAGCTAGAGTAATGGGTGAAGTAGAGGAGGTGCAAGAGCAGATGAAGGCCAACATAGAGGCCTTGAAAGAGCAAATGGCCACAATGATTAAGGCCATGATGAGCATAAAGGAGATAATAAAGGTCAATGCGACTGCAATAGCCACTACCAGCACCATTGTTGAGGTGGACCTGCCCCCCATATGGCCTCAACCAAATAAATCATCCAACCCCAGATATGGTAGGTTTAGAAAGCAAAGAGTTGGGAGGTATGGGTGGCCCCCATTATGTGCAAATTCAAAACAAGCACGCCTTCCCGCCATATGGCTTGCCTCCCAACTATACACCACCCAATGTGGCATACACTCCCATTGAGGATGTCAATAACTCTACTCCCATACTCATTGAGAGCCAATAACCTCAATCTAATCATGCACATGTCTCTCAACCCATGGGGGAGACACATGAAATACCCCACCACAATTTAGCCGACTTCGAGCCTTGCCTTGGATATGCCACTGAAGGGCAAGCAGTTGGTGGTATACCCCTGCAAAACACTTTGGAGGGCCCTCAGTATCACCCACAACCACACTGTAGATGCAATTGGCTTTGATGTTTTGATGATGATCATGATGATGTGTTGCAATTGATGCAAATGGGCTTTTCAAGATTAAAATTCAAGACAATACTTCAAGATTACAAGTCACAACATCAAGATGATCACTAGAATATTAGGAAGGGAATTCCTAATTGAATTAGCAAAGGTTTGGCCAAGTGATTTAAAATAAAAAGTGTTTTTCAAAGCTTTTACTCTCTGGTAATCGATTACCAGAGGATGTAATCGATTACCAGTGGCCAAATACGTTTTATAACAGCTATAAAAATTTGAATTCGAAATTTTAAAAGCTGTAATCGATTACACAATTGTGGTAATCGATTACCAGCAGTTAGTAAACGTTTTAATTCAAATTTTAAAAGCTGTAATCGATTACACAATTGCTGTAATCGATTACCAGACAGGAATTTCAGAAAAATAATTTCAAGAGTCACAACTTTTCAAAGGCTTTACTCATGACCACCAATGGTCTATATATATGTGACTTAAACACAAAATTGCTCAGAGAGATTTTCAGAACAACAAAGTGTTTATCCTCTCAAAAAGCAATTTCATTTTATCCTCTTAAAGAATTCCTTGGCCAATTCAATTGCAATTCATTAAGGAATTAATTGAGTGCTCAATCTGTAAAATCCATCTCTTTCAAGAGAGATTTGTTCCTCTTCTTCTTCTCATTCTCTAAGGGATTAAGAGACTGTGAGTCTCTTGTTGTAAAGAATCTCTAAACACAAAGGAAGGGTTGTCCTTGTGTGTTTAGAACTTGTAAAAGGAATTTACAAGTTAGTGGAACTCTCAAGCGGGTTGCTTGGGGACTGGACGTAGGCACAAGGGTGTGGCCGAACCAGTATAAAACTGAGTTTGCATTTTCTCTTCCCTTAATCTCCTTTATTTATTATTGCTTTATATTCATATTCAAGTTGCTTCATTTGAATTAATATTTAAGAAGATTGTCATTAAGGGAATTCATAACTTAAGTAAAAAGTGAAATAGATTTTTAATTAGGGGAAACAGTTTGGGACATCTTAATTCAACCCCCCCTTCTTAAGATATCTGAGGCCACTTGTCTAACAAGTGGTATCAGAGCTTCATTCTTGTACAAAGTTTAGAAGCTTCAAGAAAAAGATGGCCTCAGCAAATTCCTTATTTCCAGAAGGGAATTCTATCAATAGACCTCCAATCTTTAATGGAGAGGGTTACCACTACTGGAAAACCCGAATGCAAATTTTTATCGAGGCAATAGATCTAAATATCTGGGAAGCCATTGAAATAGGGCCTTATATACCCACCACAGTAGAAAGAGTTTCAATAGATGGTAGTTCATCAAGTGAAAGCATAACCATAGAAAAACCTAGAGATAGATGGTCTGAAGAGGATAGAAAACGAGTACAATACAACCTAAAAGCCAAAAACATAATAACATCTGCCCTAGGAATGGATGAATATTTTAGAGTTTCAAATTGCAAGAGTGCTAAGGAAATGTGGGACACTCTTCGATTAACACATGAAGGAACTACAGATGTTAAAAGATCTAGGATAAATGCACTAACTCATGAGTATGAATTATTTAGAATGAATACAAATGAAAATATTCAGAGTATGCAAAAGAGATTTACACATATAGTAAATCATCTAGCAGCCTTAGGCAAAGAATTTCAAAATGAAGATCTTATAAACAAGGTGCTAAGATGTTTAAGTAGAGAATGGCAACCCAAAGTAACGGCTATTTCTGAATCAAGAGATTTGTCTAACATGTCTCTTGCCACTTTATTTGGTAAGTTGCAGGAACACGAGATGGAACTATTGAGATTGCACCAAAATGAAGAAAATGACAAGAAAAAGAAAGGAATTGCTCTTAAAGCATCATCCTCAATTCAAGAAGAAAGTGATCAGGATAATGATGCTGATGATGATGATGATCTAAGTTTCTTTGTAAAAAGGTTCAACAAATTTCTTAAAGTAAGAGGAAATCAGAGGCGACCAAATTTTAAATCAAAGAGAAGGACAGAAAATTCATCCTCTACTCTAAAATGCTTTGAATGCAATCAACCTGGACATCTGAGGGTTGATTGTCCCATCTTCAAGAAAAAGATGGAAAAATCTGAAAAGAAAAATCATAGTGAGAAGAAACTAAAGAAAGCATACATCACATGGGATGAAAATGATTTGGAATCCTCTGATGATTCTGAAAATGAAGAGATAAATCTTTGCCTTATGGCAAAAAGTTACGAAAGTGATGAAGAGGTAACATCTTCAAACAACTTATCTATTTCTTTTGATGAATTGCAAGATGCATTTGCTGATTTGCATAAAGAATCAATTAAACTTGCAAAATTAGTTTCATCATCAAAGAAAACAATTTCAAATTTAGAAAATGAAATTTCAAAATTAAACAAAGAATTAGATCTTCTTAGAAATGAAGTTTCAATCTCTAAAACAAATGAAAAAGTTAATATCTCCACTATAAATGACAAGAAAATAACAGATTCTTGTAGTTGTTGTGATAAATATGTAAAAGAAATTAAAGAGTTAAAAAATTCACTTGCAAAATTTTCATATAGTAGAAATAATTTAGATGTTATATTAAGTAAACAAAGATATGTGTCTAATAAAAATGGACTAGGGTATAAATCTGAAAAACTACAAAAGGTTCATAAAAACTTTTCCACTTCCACACAAAAATGTAATTCTAATTCTATCACTTGTTTTTACTGTGGAAGAAGAGGACATGGCATATCAACTTGCTACTTCAAGAAAAATTACAGTAATATTAAAATGATATGGGTCCCAAAAGGATCCTCAGTTAATACTAACATGCAAGGACCCAATAAAATTTGGGTACCTAAGTCAAAAACTTGATTATGCAGGTATCTTTGAGAAAGAAGTGGTACATAGATAGCGGATGCTCAAAACATATGACTGGAGATGTATCAAATTTTACACACATATCTCCAAAGAAAAGCGGGCATGTAACATATGGTGACAACAACAAAGGTAGAATTCTTGGAGTGGGTAAAATAGGTACAAATTCTTCAAACTCCATTGAAAATGTTCTACTTGTTGAAGGTCTTAAGCATAGCCTGCTTAGCGTTAGTCAACTATGTGACAAAGGCTATCTAGTATCATTTGATTCTCAGAAATGTCTTATAGAACATAAGCATGACATTGATATAAAGCATGTAGGACATAGAGTCAATAATGTTTACATGATAGACTTAAGCATAAAACAAGAAAACAATCATTGCTTTCTAAGTAAAGATGATGATCCATGGTTATGGCATAAAAGAATTGCTCACATAAACATGGATCACTTAAATAAATTAATTTCAAAGGATTTAGTAGTTGGTTTGCCTAAATTGAAATTTGAAAAAGATAAATTATGCGATGCATGTCAAAAGGGCAAACAAACAAGAGTCTCATTCAAATCTAAAAATGTTGTTTCAACCACTCGACCATTACAGTTATTGCATATGGATCTATTTGGTCCATCTAGAACCATGAGTTTTGGAGGAAATTACTATGCTTTAGTTATAGTTGATGATTTCTCTAGATATACTTGGACATTATTTATTACACATAAAAGTGATTCATTCCATGCATTTAGGAAACTTGCTAAAGTCATACAAAACAAGAAAAATCTCAAGATTGCATCCATTAGAAGTGATCATGGGGGTGAATTTGAAAATAAAGATTTTGAATTATTTTGTGATGAACATGGTATTGAACATAATTTTTCTGCACCAAGAACTCCTCAACAAAATGGAGTTGTTGAGAGGAAAAATAGGTCATTGGAAGAAATTGCAAGAACTTTATTAAATGATACTTCTCTTCCAAAGTATTTTTGGGCTGAAGCTGTCAATACTGCATGTTACATCATGAATAGAGCCTTGATAAGACCTATTTTAAAGAAAACCCCATATGAGTTATTTAACGGTAGAAAACCTAATATTTCTCATCTACATGTTTTTGGGTGCAAGTGCTTTGTACTTAATAATGGTAAAGATAATCTAGGAAAATTCGATGCAAAATCTGATGAAGGCATTTTTCTTGGATATTCTTTACAAAGCAAAGCATATAGAATATATAATAAGAGAACTATGAATATAGAGGAATCCATTCATGTTACCTTTGATGAATCTAATGCTATATTGTCAACAAAGAATATGCTAGATGACATTGCAGATTCTTTAGAACATATGAACATTCATGAACAAGATTCTAAAGGAAATGACAAAGGAAACAATGAAGATCCTCCAGAAGAAGGCAAATCCAATGATGCACTCCCAAGAGAATGGAAAACTTCAAGAGATCATCCCCTCGACAATATTATTGGTGATATCTCAAAAGGGGTAACAACTAGACATTCTCTTAAAGATTTATGCAATAATATGGCTTTTGTATCTATGATTGAACCTAAAAATATAAAAGAAGCCATAGTAGATGATAATTGGATCATTGCCATGCAAGAAGAACTAAACCAATTTGAAAGAAACAATGTATGGAAATTAGTAGAAAAACCTGAAAATTATCCTGTCATTGGAACAAAATGGGTTTTTAGAAATAAATTAGATGAACATGGGATAATTATTAGAAATAAAGCTAGATTAGTAGCAAAAGGGTATAATCAAGAAGAGGGGATAGACTATGAAGAAACATATGCTCCTGTTGCAAGATTAGAAGCCATTAGAATGCTTTTGGCATATGCATCCATAATGAACTTTAAACTTTATCAAATGGATGTTAAGAGTGCCTTTTTAAATGGCTTAATTCAAGAAGAGGTATATGTTGAACAACCCCCTGGTTTTGAAATTTCTGATAAACCAAACCATGTTTATAAATTACAAAAGGCTCTTTATGGTTTGAAACAAGCCCCTAGGGCATGGTATGAACGATTAAGTAATTTTCTTCTTGAAAAAGAATTCTCCAGAGGTAAAGTGGATACCACATTATTCATAAAGAGAAGGCATAATGATATTTTGTTGGTTCAAATATATGTTGATGATATAATTTTTGGATCCACTAATGATTCATTGTGCAAGGAGTTTTCCCTTGATATGCAAAGTGAATTTGAAATGTCAATGATGGGAGAACTAAAGTACTTTCTGGGATTACAAATCAAGCAAACTCAAGAAGGTATATTCATCAATCAATCCAAATACTGCAAGGAATTGATCAAAAGATTTGGGATGGATAGTGCAAAACACATGTCTACACCGATGAGCACTAATTGTTACTTAGATAAAGATGAATCTGGTCAGTCTATAGACATAAAACAATATCGAGGTATGATCGGATCTCTTCTTTATTTATCTGCTAGTAGACCTGATATTATGTTTAGTGTATGCATGTGTGCTAGGTTTCAATCCAACCCCAAACAATCACATCTAAGTGCAGTAAAGAGAATCATGAGATATCTATTAGGAACAATCAATTTAGGATTATGGTATCCTAAGAATTCAACATGTAACTTAATAGGATATTCTGATTCTGATTTTGCCGGATCTAAAACTGATAGAAAAAGTACAAGTGGAACTTGTCAATTTATTGGATCGGCTCTTGTCTCATGGCATAGTAAGAAACAAAACAGTGTTGCTTTATCTACTGCTGAAGCGGAGTATATCTCTGCCGGTAGTTGTTGTGCACAAATTTTATGGATGAAGCAACAATTATCTGACTATGGCATCATTCTTGATCGCATACCTATTAAGTGTGATAATACTAGTGCCATAAATCTATCCAAAAACCCAGTTCAACATTCAAGAACTAAACACATAGAGATTAGACACCACTTTCTTAGAGATCATGTCTTAAAGGGAGATTGTGTATTAGAATTTGTTGATACTAAGAATCAACTTGCTGATATTTTCACTAAACCTCTCCCCAAGGAAGTGTTTTTCTCTATTAGAAGAGAATTAGGTCTCTTAGATGTAAGAGATTTAGAAAAATAGGAATTGATTGGTTGATTGATTGGTTGATTGATTGGTTGATTTACTTTTTACCTTTTGATTGTAGATTATTTTGGTTGATCTTGTTTGAATTCTTGTTTTTATGATAGAATTTATGATTTCTTGTGTATATAGTAATTGAATGATTGAATTTAGTGTATTAGTAGTGAAAATTAGACATATAGGATGTATTTGAGCATAAATATAGATATTCTCTTAAAAACTAGTCTAGGATAGGCTCTGGTAATCGATTACCATCCAGTGTAATCGATTACACATGAACAGGCAGCCTGTAATCGATTACAACATCCTGTAATCGATTACCAGAAGGCTTATTGGGCCTGTAATCGATTACCAATACCTGTAATCGATTACAATGCGTCATCTTCTATAAATACTCACGAAATCTGAGCTCGTGCGCAGCCAAAGCTTCCTCCACGTTTTCCTCCATACCTAGAACTTCAAACCTTCGATTCTCACTCAATTCTTCACCAAATCACGTCCCGTAAAGCCCAATCTTCCTCTTTTTCACTCCTCTTTCACTTCCACCGATCAAAATCCAGAAAAACTTCATCAAATGGCAGAGCCATCAAAGAAGAGAAAGGGATCATCCTCCACCGCTACCGCTGCTGCCCATCGCCGTCACGGCCCATCCGGAGCACCCACAGCACCTATTCCTCCTTCTTTGTCATCTCCAAGATCATCAACATTGTTTTCATCCGATGATCAACGTCTACGGTACCTTTCTCAGTTTTCTTCTAGAATAATCTTAGACCCTAAGTATCTAGACGTAGAGTTCTTTAATGATGAAACGTTTGATTGCTATCAAGTGTTTCAAAATTCTGGTCTTGTTGATTTCATGTCATTTAAATTGCCATATTATCCTGAACTTGTAAAGGTCTTCTACTGCAATTTAAAAATTCAGGATGGTATTATTATGTCTGAGGTGCATGGTACTTCTATGGTCATTGATCAGTCACTTTTCTTTTCTTTGACTCATTTACCCAGTCAAGGTGCACCTTTTGAGGGCACCATTGTTGATGACTGGAAATTCGATTATTCGAGTCATGATGCTCGTCGCATGGTCTGCAATGATCAAGCTGACATGACTGGTAGATTGTTGGCCGGGTCATTAACTTTTGATAATCGCATCATGCATTATATCATTGTTAGAATTTTGCTTCCTCGGTCTTCAAATTTAGCACAAGCCTCTGAGGAGGATTTGATTCTTATGTGGGCTTTTCTAACCGGTCGTCAGATCGACTGGGCCCATTTGGTTCGGTACCGAATGCATAAGGCATTACGGGCCAATGCACCTCTTCCTTATCCACATTTGATTACTCTATTTTTGCGTCATTTTCAAATTCCGCTTGATGATGAACCCTTTGTTCAAGTCAAGCGTTCCTTTGCAATTGGTGCTGGAGCAGTGACCTCCTTTGGGTATCGTAAAGATCGGAATGGACAATGGCTGAAGAAGGATGCACTCCCTCCTCAAGATGAACGTACTCCTTCACCTCCCCCTCAACGTGAAGATTCCGCACTCATGAATGAAGTCCTCTCCGAATTACGGGGTCTTCGTTCGTATGTTGGTGACCGCTTTGACTCGTTAGATTCACGCTTTGCCGGTATGGACATTCGTCTTACACAGCTTGAAGAGGATGTCGGATACATTCGTCAGAGTTTCGATCTTCCACCACCTCCTCCGTCTTCTTAGATTTTATTTCTGCTTATTTATCTTTTATAAGCCGTGTATTTTGGCTTTTAGTTTCTTAGAATTTACATTATTATGCTAAGTACTTTGCTTATTTTTCTTGTGTTTCAGTCTTGGATATTTTGTGGTTGTTGACATTTTATGTTATTTGAATTCTGGTTTGATTATTTTCTTGATTATGAGTTTGGCTTATTGGATTTAATACTCTGATACTTATATCTTGCTACTCCATTGTTATAACTGTGTTGATTTCCTAGTTCTTTGGCTTTTTGATGATGCCAAAGGGGGAGAAAAAGGTTGTAGCAAAAGCTTAAGAAAAAGCTTAACAAACTTAGAAATCAAGTGATCATGTATTCCGAAATATAGGGGGAGAAAACGGATGCACACTTTATCTATATACAATTGTTTGTTGCTTGCTTGAATCTTGATTTCAGGTATTGTATTGTCATCATCAAAAAGGGGGAGATTGTAGATGCAATTGGCTTTGATGTTTTGATGATGATCATGATGATGTGTTGCAATTGATGCAAATGGGCTTTTCAAGATTAAAATTCAAGACAATACTTCAAGATTACAAGTCACAACATCAAGATGATCACTAGAATATTAGGAAGGGAATTCCTAATTGAATTAGCAAAGGTTTGGCCAAGTGATTTAAAATAAAAAGTGTTTTTCAAAGCTTTTACTCTCTGGTAATCGATTACCAGAGGATGTAATCGATTACCAGTGGCCAAATACGTTTTATAACAGCTATAAAAATTTGAATTCGAAATTTTAAAAGCTGTAAATCGATTACACAATTGTGGTAATCGATTACCAGCAGTTAGTAAACGTTTTAATTCAAATTTTAAAAGCTGTAATCGATTACACAATTGCTGTAATCGATTACCAGACAGGAATTTCAGAAAAATAATTTCAAGAGTCACAACTTTTCAAAGGCTTTACTCATGACCACCAATGGTCTATATATATGTGACTTAAACACGAAATTGCTCAGAGATTTTCAGAACAACAAAGTGTTTATCCTCTCAAAAAGCAATTTCATTTTATCCTCTTAAAGAATTCCTTGGCCAATTCAATTGCAATTCATTAAGGAATTAATTGAGTGCTCAATCTGTAAAATCCATCTCTTTCAAGAGAGATTTGTTCCTCTTCTTCTTCTCATTCTCTAAGGGATTAAGAGACTGTGAGTCTCTTGTTGTAAAGAATCTCTAAACACAAAGGAAGGGTTGTCCTTGTGTGTTTAGAACTTGTAAAAGGAATTTACAAGTTAGTGGAACTCTCAAGCGGGTTGCTTGGGGACTGGACGTAGGCACAAGGGTGTGGCCGAACCAGTATAAAACTGAGTTTGCATTTTCTCTTCCCTTAATCTCATTTATTTATTATTGCTTTATATTCATATTCAAGTTGCTTCATTTGAATTAATATTAAGAAGATTGTCATTAAGGGAATTCATAACTTAAGTAAAAAGTAAGATAGATTTTTAATTAGGGGAAAAAGTTTCGAATATCTTAATTCAACCCCCCCTTCTTAAGATATCTGAGGCCACTTGTCTAACACACACCCCTTGCATTCCATAGCGGGTAAAAACCCTCATGCTATGGCAAAAATGGGAGAAGTTGGATCATCTAGAGGAAAGGCTCAGGGTCATTGAAGGAGGCAGAGATTATGCCTTTACTGACGTAGAAGAGTTATTCCTAGTACCCAAACATGGTCATTCCCAAGTTCAAGGTGTCGGACTTTGACAAGTACAAGGGGACTACTTGCCCCAAGAACCATCTAAAGATGTATTGTCGGAAGATGGGGGCATACGCAAAAGATGAAGAACAGCTGATACATTTCTTCCAAGAAAGTATTACTGGGGTAGTTGTTACTTGGTACACTAACTTGGGACCTTCTCGAGTCCACTCTTGGAAAGACCTAATGGTGCCTTCGTTAGGCAGTATCAGTAGAATTCTGATATGGCTCTGGATAGGATGCAACTACAGAACTTGTGCAAAAAGGGGCATGAATCATTCAAAGAATACGCCTAAAGGTGGAGAGACCTAGCAGCTCAAGTGGCACCTCCAATGACGGAGAAAGAGATGACACAATAATAATAGACACATTACCCGTGTTTTACTATGGAAAAATGGTGGGGTATGCACCTTCAAGCTTTGCGGATTTGGTCTTCGCCAGCGAAAGGATCAAAGTGGGCTTGGAAAGAGGTAAATCTAACCATCCTACTTTGATGAATACGAAAACTAGGGCAAATGAAGAGGGTGAGAATGAGGGAGAAACTCATGCTGTGACTGCCATTCCTATACAGCCAAGTTTCCCACCAACCCAACAATGTCATTACTCAGCCAATAACATCCCTTCTCCTTACCCACCATCCAGTTATCCACAAAGGTCATCCCTAAATCAACCACAAAACCCACCTACCACACAACCAATGCTAAACACCACCTTTAGCACAAACCAAAACACCAACCAGAAATGAATTTTGCAGCGAAAAAGCCTATAGAATTCACCCCAATTCCGGTGTCCTATGCTGACTTGCTCCCATATTCACTTGATAATTCAATGGTAGCCATAACCCCAGCCAAGGTTCATAAACCTCCATTTTTCCGAGGATACAACTTGAACACAACATGTGCTTATCATGGAGGAGCCCCGGGGCATTCCATTGAGCATTGTAGGGCCTGAAGCGTAAGGTGCAAAGTCTAATTGATGCAGACTGACTGAAATTTGAGGAGAATCACTTGCGAATCCTAACATTGACAAACGACACCACACATGGGGCAATTTTGAAAGCTGTTGTTAGATGTCTCTAATGACTCATCAGGATTTTCAAGTTTATGCCATTATTGTAAACCATAGTTACAATGCTAAATAAAATAGATAAATTTGACATCTTTGTCCTTCATCCTCTCGTAATTACATCTTTGCTTCCAGTGGAATATGGGTGCAAGCCATTGGTTTGTTTGCTCAAGCGACCTACGCTCCTGAGTTTGGACTTCCAAGACCATTCAATCAGAAATTACTCGTGCTACACATTTGGTGAGGATGCCGTAAAACCACGAGTAAAGCAAAAAAAAGTTCAAAAAGAAAAAGAAAAAAGCATTTGATCGACTGTGTTTTCAAGTAAAAATATAGACATTCATGTGAGCTCATTTTTATCATTCCTGAAAGCTTGTCTTTTTGAGAGAGAAGTGAGTTATCAAGAATAGGAGTCATTTGACTTAATCCATCAATTAAAAAATCCTTCAACTGTTTCTCGTCCTTGAAAGTCCTTTTTGAGAATCAGTCGCTTCTTTTATTCTTCCTTGCTACAAGGTTGTGAAAACAAGACAACGATTGATACCTCAAAGCCCTACACTGGGGCAATGAGGGGCACCATGCATAAACCTCAAGCAAACCTAGGGGCAGATTAGAAGTTCTCACCCAATAGGTTCTCTGCTACAAGGTCATGATGAAAGACAATGATTGGTACCTCAAAGCCTTACACTAGGGCAATGAGGGGCACCGTGCATGAGCCTCAAGCGAACCTAGGGGCAGATCAAAAGTTCTCACCCATCTATGTTTTTAAACAAAAAAAAAAGGGACAAACCCTGGAATTTCAATGGATTGTTTAAACATCAAACGACTCCATTGTCGTCACTCCAAAATGGTCAAATGACTAAATCAAACAGAACACACACTCTGAGGGAGTTCCCGAAGAGATTTGCAAAAGATAGGATAAGGTTGCATGAATTATCACCTCTTTCAAAAGGACAGTCAATCTGTGTTTTCCAAAAAAAAAAAATCAAATCAAATCAAAATCACAAAATAGGGAAAGAATGTCATGAACATCGTACACCTTTCCACTACATTGCATTGTTGCATACGAAGTCCGCATTTACCGCATTTCAAGACAAAGGTTACATGCATCTGCATCCCTAAAAATCATGTTAGCTGCATAGATTTCCTATATCTAATGTCCAATCTAGTGAATTTGGGATGACTGGGCCTCTCGATGAGTCGATCTCTTGCTTTCTCATAAGGGTGAACCCTTGGGTACTAGTACCTATCGCCTTTAGAGGACTACAAGTCCTCACCTTCAGAGGGCTGCACGCCCTAGCCTTTGTAGGGCTACACGCCCTCACCTTCAGAGGGTTGCACGCCCTCGCCTTTGTAGGGCTACACACCCTCGCCTTTAGAGGACTACACGTCCTCACCTTCAGAGGGCTAGACGCCCTCGCCTTTGTAGGGCTACACGCCCTCACCTTTAGAGGGTTGCACGCCCTCACCTTCAGAGGACTACACGCCCTCACCTTCAGAGGACTACACGCCCTCGCCTTCAGAGGACTACATTTCCTCGTCATCAGAGGGCCGCTCGCCCTTGCATTCAGAGGACTACACGTCCTTGCCATCAGAGGACTACGTGTCCTTGCCATTAGAGGACTACACATCGTCACCTTAAGAGGATTGCATGTCCTCACCTTCAGAGGACTGCTCGCCCTTGCCTACAGATGACTACACGTCCTCGCCATCAGAGGACAGCACGTCCTCACCATAAAAGGACTACATGTCCTCACCTACAGCGGGCTGCTCGCCCTCGCCTTCAGAGGACTACACGTCCTCGCCATAAGAGGGTTGCACGCCCTCAACTTCAGAAAACTACGCGTCCTCACCTTTAGAGGAATACACGTCCTCGCCTTTAGAGGGCTGCATGTCCTCGTCTTTAGAGGACTACAGGTCCTCGCCTTCAAAGGACTACACGTCCTCGCCATCAGAAGACTACACGCCCTTGCCTTCAGAGGACTACGCGTCCTCAAAATCAGAGGGTTGCACGCCCTCACCTTCAGAGGACTACACGTCTTCGCCATCAGAGGGCTGCACGCCCTCACCATCAGAGGACTACATGTCCTCGCCTTCAAAGGACTGCACGTCTTCACCTTCAGTGGGCTGCAAGTCCTCGCCATTAGAGGGCCGCACGCCCTCACCTTCAGAGGGCTACACGCCCTCGCCATCAGAGGACTGCACGTCCTCACCTTAAGAGGACTGCATGTCCTCACCTTCAGGGGGCTACTTGCCCTTCCCTTCAGAGGACTACACATCCTCGCCATCAGAGGACTGCACGTCCTCACCATAAGAGGACTGCATGTCCTCACCTTCAGAGGGCTGCTCGCCCTCGCCTTTAGAGGACTACACGTCCTCGCCATCAGAGGGTTGCACGCCCTCACCATTTGAGGACTACGCGTCCTCACCATCAGAGGACTACACGTCCTCGCCTTAAGAGGGCTGCATGCCCTCGTCTTCAGAGGACTACAGGTCCTCGCCTTCAAAGGACTACACGTCCTCGCCATCAGAAGACTACACATCCTAGCCTTCAGAGGGCTACACGCTCTCACCTTTAGAGGACTACACGTCCTCGCCATCAGAGGGCCGCATGCCCTCACCATCAGAGGACTACACGTCCTCGCCTTCAGAGGACTACACGTCTTCACCTTCAGAAGGCTGCACGTCCTCGCCATCAGAGGACTGCACGTCGTCACCTTTAGAGGACTACATGTCTTCGCCATCAGAGGGCTGCAGGCCCTCACCTTCAGAGGACTACACGTCCTCGCCATCAGAGGACTGCACGTCCTCACCTTTAGAGGACTACACGTCCTCGCCATCAGAGGAATGCATATCCTCACCTTTAGAGGGCTACACGTCCTCGCCATCAGTGGACTGCATATGCTCACCTTGAGAGGGCTACACGTCCTCGCCTTCAGAGGGCCGCACGCCCTCCCTTTCAGAGGACTCCACGTCCTTGCCATCAGAGCGCTGCACGCCCTCCCCTTCAGAAGACTACACATCCTCGCCATCAGAGGACTGCACGTCCTCACCTTCAGAGGACTTCACGTCCTCGCCTGCAGAGGACTGCACCCCCTCGCCTTTAGAGGGCTACACGTCATCGCCATCAAAAGACTCCACGTACTCGCCTTCAGAGGACTGCACGTCCTCGCCTTCAGAGGACTCGACGTCCTCGCCTATAGAGGACTACAAGTCCTCGCCATCGGAGGACTACACGCCCTCACCTTTAGAGGACCACACGTTCTCACCATCAGAGGGTTGCACGCCCTCACCTTCTGAGGACTACACGTCCTCCCCATCAGAGGGCTGCACGCCTTCACCTTCAGAGGACTACATGTCCTCGCCTTTAGAGGGCTACAAGCCCATATCTTCGAAGGGCAACACGCCTTCTCCTTCAGAGGACTACACGTCCTCACCTTCAGAGGACTGCATGTCCTCGCCTTTAGAGGACTACACATCCTCGCCATCAGAGGGTTGTACGCCCTCGCCATTAGAGGACTACACGTCCTCGCCATCAGAGGGCCGCACGTTTTCACCTTCAGAGGAATGCACGTCCTCGCCATCAGAGGGCTACACGCCCTCGCCATTAGAGGACTATACGTCCTCGCCTTCAGAGGACTGCACGTCCTCGCCTTCAGAGGACTCGACGTCCTCGCCTACAGAGTACTACACGTCCTCGCCATCGGAGGACTACACGCCCTCACCTTTAGAGGACCACACGTTCTCGCCATCAGAGGGTTGCACGCCCTCACCTTCAGAGGACTACACGTCCTCCCCATCAGAGGGCTGCACGCCCTCACCTTTAGAGGACTACATGTCCTCGCCTTTAGAGGGCTACACGTCCATATCTTCGGAGGGCAACACGCCTTCTCCTTCAGAGGACTACACGTCCTCGCCTTCAGAGGACTGCACGTCCTCGCCTTTAGAGGACTACACATCCTCGCCATCAGAGGGTTATACGCCCTCGCCTTCAGAGGACTACACGTCCTCGCCATCAGAGGGCCGCACCCCTTCACCTTCAGAGGACCACACGTTCTCACCATCAGAGGGTTGCACGCCCTCAGCTTCAGAGGACTACACGTCCTCGCCATCAGAGGGTTTCATGCCCTCACCTTTAGAGGACTACACGTCCTCGCCTTCAGAGGGCTAGACGCCGTCATCTTCGGAGGGCAACACGCCCTCACCGTCAGAGGACTACACGTCATCGCCTTCAGAGGACTACACGTCCTCGCCTTCAGAGGACTGCACGTCCTCGCCTTCGGAGGACGACACATCCACGCCTGCAGAGGACTACACGTCCTCGCCATCAGACGGTTGTATGCCCTCGCCATCAGAGGACTTCACGTCCTCACCATCAGAGGGCCGCATGCCCTCACCTTCAGAGGACTGCATGTCCTCGCCATCAGAGGGCTACACGCCATCACCTTTAGAGGAGTACGCGTCCTCACCATCAGAGGGCCACATGCCCTCACCTTCAGAGGACTACACGTCCTCGCCATCAGAGGGCTACACGCCATCAGCTTTAGAGGACTACGCGTCGTCACCATCAAAGGGCTGCATGCCCTGACCCTCAGAGGACTACACGTCCTCGCCATCAGAGGGTTGCACGCCTTCACCTTTAGAGGACTACACTTGTTCGCCATCAGAGGACTGCACGTCCTCACGTTCAGAGGACTACACATCCTCGCATTCAGAGAACTGGACGTCATCACCTTAAAAGTGTTGCATGTCCTCGCCTTCAGAGGAGTACACGTTCTCGCCATCAGAGGGATGCACGCCGTCACCTTCAGAGGTCTACACGTCCTCGCCATCAGAGGGCTGCACACCCTCACCTTCAGAACACTACACGTCGTCACCTTTAGAGGGCTACACGCCCTCATCTTCGGAGGGCTACATGCCCTCACCTTCAGAGGACTACACGTCCTCGCCTTCAGGGGACTACACGTCCTCGCCTTTAGTGGACGACACGTCCTCGCCTTCAGAGGACTACACATCCTCACCATCAGACGGCTATACGTCCTCGCCATCAGAGGACTACACGTCCTCGCCATTAGAGGGTCGCACGCCCTCACCTTCGGAGGATTACACGTTCTCGACATCAGTGGGCTACACGCCCTCACCTTCAGAGTTCTACACGTCCTCACCATTAGAGGACCGCACGTCATCGCGTTAAGAGGACTACATGCCTTCACCTTTAGTGGACTGCACGTCCTCACCTTCAGAAGACTGCACGTCCTCACCTTCAGAGGGCTGCACGTCCTCGCCATCAGAGGACTACACGTCCTCGCCTTCAGATGACTACACGTCCTCGCTTTCAGAGGACTGCGCGTCCTCGCCTTCAGAGAACTTCACGTCCTCGCCTTCACAGGACTGCAGGTCCTCGCCTTCAGACGACTACACGCCCTCACCTTTAGAGGACTGCACGTCCTCGCCATCAGAGGGCCGCACGCCCTCACCATCAGAGGACTACACGTCCTCGCCATCAGAGGGCTGCACGCCCTCACCTTCAGAGGACTTCACGTCCTCTCCATCAGAGGGGTACATGCCCTCACCTTCAGAAGACTACACGTCCTCGCCATCAGAGGGCCGCACGCCCTCACCTTCATAGGACTACACGTTCTCGCCATCAGAGGGTTGCACGCCCTCACCTTCATAGGACTACACGTCCTCACCATCAAAGGGCTGCACGCCGTCACCTTCAAAGGACTACACGTCCTCGCCTTTAAAGGGCTACACGCCCTCATCTTCGGAGGGCTACACGCCCTCGACTTTAGAGGACAACACGTCCTCGCCTTTAGAGGACTACACGTCCTCGCCTTTAGAGGACTACACGTCCTCGTCTTTAGAGGACTACATGTCCTTGCCATCAAAGGGTTATACGCCCTCGCCATCAGAGGACTACATGTCCTCGCCATCATAGGGTCGCACGCCCTCACCTTTAGATGACTACACGTCCTCACCATCGGAGGGCTACACGCCCTCGCCTTTAGAGGGCTTCGCGTGCTCACTTTCAGTGGGCTCCACATCCACACCTAGTACCTTTTAAATTTCTGCTTGTTATTTGATCACCTTTTGTTTCTCAAGTCATAGTGGAACACACCTAGTTGCTCATGATCCTAGGAATTTAAATAAAACAATCACAAGCTCAAAAGGTAGTCATACCTCACAAAATATATATATATATATATATATATGTTTGGGTAGCACAAAAAAATATACATATGTTTAGGTAGCAAAATACCTCATGAAAAAAAAACAAAACAAAACAAAAACAAAAACCTCATGAAAAAAAAACAAAACAAAACAAAAACAAAAACAAACAAGAACAAAAAATATATCTTTCGGCTGAAAAGCCAGCACGCTTCTAAAAAGAAATAACTTCCAGCTTTTCTTTGAAAAAGATTCACTGATCATAACCATTTTTTAAAAACAAATGTGTATGCACCTAAAGGGTGAATGCTGTGAAAATTTTCCCGAACACCCAAAATGGACTCGGATGAATGCATAAATTGATAAAGGAGCATATTTTGGAAACACTAGGTTGACTTAAATAGGAAAAATGAATCCTGAGCCCTAGTGTTACATGACCATAAAAACTTGATGCTTGAGTGTCCACAAGGGTGCATGCATGACCAGTTTTGCATAAAATTTCCTAATCATCATTGTTGCATGTGTATCATGGAAATAATATGGGACATCCCCTTTATCCTTGAACCGCTGGCCAAACCCTAACATATATCATGTCCAGCCGTTCTACAACTCTTGAGCCAAAATCCCAACTTACCATAAACCTTGACCCAGGGTGAGAACAAAAAAAAAGAAAAAATTCCTGATCAAAAGAATCGGAAGAAGACACAAAAAAAGAAAGAAAATTCCCAATCAAAGAGTGGGAGAAAGCAAAAAAAGAAAGAAAATTCTCGATCAAAGATCGGAAGAAAACAAAAGAAATATGCAGAAAGGTCTTTGGACCAGACAATATTTGAACAATACATAATTGTCACCAAGTAAACAAGAAAAGAAAGGAAACCACGACCTAAAGTGGTCCTCTCCCTTTGATTGCCAACCAAAATCCTATGTGTCGGTGACTTGTCCGCCTCACACTAAACAAAAACAGAAAAGGAAAAACGGCCAAAAACACTCTGTCATACCCTAATTTCGTCCGGGGACCTTTGCTTGATGACATGCGACCTTTCTTTGGTCCTTGTGAGGTGCTTGGCATCCATCATTAGGTAATTTGTGAAATTCCAGGACATGCCGAAAAACCAAGAAAAATATTGATGCACAATCTGTAAGTTTCCGTGACACACCGGAAATCAAATGGAAGCATCGTTGCATAGTTAAGTGAGGTTCCGTAACATTCCGTAAGTCAAAAAGGGGATGATTATGTAATCCGCAAGGTTCCGTAACATTACAGAAAGAAAACAAGTATCGTTACGAAATTCGTAAGTTTCCGTAACTTTACGAAAAAAGAATCACCAAAAAAAGCCAAAGGGGGGTGTATTTAGTAAAATGGGGGGTGCAAACAGTAATTTTCGAATCTGGGCCCTTCTAGAGGTTTCTGGGCAATTTCTTGCTTAAGATTGAAGTAACCTAGCTCGCCTGGGCGAGCTAGATGGCCACCACACCCCCCGTTTTGTTGAAAAATGGGATTCCGGGGCTTCCGGGACACCCGTAATGCTTCCGTAAAATTCCCATAACTCTAAATAAGCATAATTAACTTAATACGGGTGAGACGGAAGAGAAAAAAAGAAGAAAATCAAGTCCTATATGCTTCCGTAAGGCTTCCGTAACTTTTCCGTAAATTACGAAAGAGGGGGGTGATCTTATCAAAATTGGGGGGTGCAAATAGCAATTTCGAAATTTTGAATTGGGCCTTCCAGAACGTTTTTTGAATCTGGGTTGCTTCTGGAGGAAGCAACCCAGCTCGCCTGGGCGAGCTAAGGTCGCCTGGGCGAGCTGGGCGGCAACCTCCTCCCCCTTTTTCCTATAAAAAGGCTGAAGGGGGCTGTTCTAAGGATCCCTCAGCCCCCTGGCTATGTATTTCAGCCGTTTTGGGTGAAAAAAATTGTTTCCGTGAAGAAAATCCAAGCCGAGGTGCTTCGGTAACGCTTCCGAGATGTTTCCGTAAGCAAATCCGTGAAGGTTTTCGTCCGTTCTTCATCGTTCTTCATCCGTTCTTCGTTCTTCAACGGGTAAGTTTTCGAATCCGAGACTTTTAATTCATTTCTTGTTTTTTTAAGCTTTCCTCTTTATTTCGTTCATTTTCGATTTATTTTCTTCCGTCTTTAACGCGCTTTTACCGTTTATTTAAGCCGTTTTCTCACCTAATAAATGATAAAATGAATTTCAACCGATCATTTGTGTTGTAATCTCATTTAATCACTTTTAAAATGAAATCTAACCGATCGTTCACGCTATAACCTCGGTTAAACAAAAAAAGTAAAATAATAATAAAATAATCAAAATATCTTGAAAAATAATAATAAAATAAACAAAATATCTTTGAATAAAATAAAACAAAAAAATCAATCGGACGTTTTTTCTTTGGAAGTTTCCTTGAATGAATTGATTAATAACCAAAGTGAAACTAAGACTAAAATAGACTCACAAATCAAGTTTTGTCCGAAAATCACTAAAAACCGTTTTAAGGTCCAACGCCTTAAACGGTCCTCTTTGCTTTTATCGGTTAACATGGACCGTTCAAAAGCATAAAATCAACATGTAACTTTACCGCTTTAGCAAGAACTACGTAGGTCTGATTTCCTCATCGCAATTGAGGATACGTAGGAGCAAAAGCCCCGCTTTTGTCGACCACCCCAAGAGATCGTTAATGGTCCAAATGCCTTAACGTTTCTCTCCTTTCAAAAACAAGAAATCGTTAATGGTCCAACGCCTTAACGTTTCTCCCCTTTCAAAATCAAAAGACCGTTTAATGGTTCAACACCTTAAATGACCTTTTGTTCAATAAAAACATATTTTGCAAAAAAGACAAAAACAACTTAACCAAACACTTTGTTCCGAAAGAACTACGTAGGTCTGATTTTCTCATCCCAAATTGAGGAATACGTAGGAGCAAAGGGAAACACCCTTGTCGACCACAAAAAAGAAAAATATAAAAAAGGGTATAAAGGATATAAGAACATAAAAGGGAACATAAAAATCAAAGTCATGTTTGCACATTCGATTAAAGGCTGCCGTCCCTTGGGACGGGCGTGTGGGGTGCTAATACCTTCCCCGTGCGTAAATACAACTCCCGAACCTTTCACTAAAAAGTTCGTAGATCGCGTCTTTTCCGGTTTTTCCGACGTTTTCCTCAAATAAACGTTGGTGGCGACTCCGCGCGTATTCCTTTCGTGGAACACGCATCCCGCGAGTCACGCGTCGCCCTCCCGCCGAAGGGTAGGTTGCGACAGTTGGCGACTCCACTGGGGACTGTTTTTAGAGAGTTAGGCCATTTAATTTTGTGCAATGTTTTACCATGACTTATCCCTTTGTTAGTTTCCTTTCATTATGTTCTTGTGTATATAAACTCTTTGTTGCTTTTAGTGCGTTTTAAATGTATGCATGAAGTAAATATTTATTCATTTGATGCACACAAACACCAACACTATTTGCACACACTGTGAGTGAAAAAGGGCCCTATACCCGGGTTCATGGGAGCATAAGGAGTGGAGGTGAATCTGTGATCATGCTAGGTCTCCGACTTGCTTGATTACAGTGAACCCTCATCTAGAGCTTTTCTCTTTGAAAACTTATTGTTGCTAGTAGTCCCTACTGCTGCAATATGTTCTTCGAAGGGGATGATACCTCTAGAAACCATCAAGAGAGATATGACTACCTTGGGGATTATTACTAAAAGCCTAGTTAGCTCTTTCCCTTATAGGTCCCTTAAATAGAGGCACGGAGCAAACACGTTGCGTGCCATTTTTCACACTGCCATGCATAAATATCATATACCCTTTTTGCTTATATTTGTTTGTGAATATTGTCGTACTATGTACATCCCCGTGTTGTGCCTTTCGCATATGCATCATGCGTAGGTTTCATCTTTGATCCCCTCACTTTAGCAAACCAACGAAGGGTCCGTGTCACCGTTTTAAATACATACGTTGGGGCACTTTGCTACCCCTAGACGTTGTATCTAAGAAGGAGACAGTTTCTCGGGCTCCCATATTCGTAAATTGCATCTGTGTCATATGCATTTCTTCATGCATTCATCCATTCCACCCATGATAGATGTCGGAGTTTTGATTCGCACTAGATTTTATTTCACTTTAGTAAAACATGGGATCAAGTCAAAAGCCTTCGCTTAAAAAGAGGTTCTATCAAGTCAAAATCAAGAGCTTAGAGGTCACCAGTTTACGAAAGTTGGGGCAATTAATGGGTCAACTTCAACGGCAAGCCTTCCGCAAAGCCTATGGTAAGATTTGGGACCTAGCTAGGGTAGAAGTCTCCATGGAATCGATTGCATCCCTTTCCCAGTATTATGACCAGCCCGTAAGGTGCTTCACATTTGAGCACTTCCAGCTAGTGCCGACTGTGAAAGAGTTTGAAGAAATCCTGGGATGCCCACTGGGAGGAAGGAAGCCATATCTTTTCTCTGGGTTCTATCCTTCCACGACAAGAGTTGCCAAGGTAGTGAAAATCTCAGCACAAGAGTTGGACCGCGTAAAGCAAAACAGGAATGGGGTAGTCGGAGTACCAAGGAAGTGTTTGGAGGAAAGGGCAAAGGCCTTGGCAAAATCAAGGCGAATGGGCTTTCTTTTATTGACATCTTGGCGCTTTTGATCTTTGGAGTTGTCCTCTTTCCGAATATGGAAGGGTTAGTGGACCTAGCAGTGATTGACGCTTTCCTCGCCTTTCATCATGGCAAGGAAAGCCCAGTCGTCGCCATTTTGGCCATGTATGACACGTTCGACCGGGGATGTGAAAAGAGCGACGCAAGAATTTTTTGTTGTGCACTGGCTCTCTATGTGTGGCTGGTTTCACACCCTTTTCTCCAAGAAGGTAGGCCCGTCTATCCGCTACAAGGTCACCGCTCGTGCGTCGAAAAAGGAAAGGCGAATTGGGACCAACTCTTGGCTAGCATGGAGGGGCATCTGTTAATTGGTTCCCTCACTAGAAGGAAGGAAGAATCAGGATTCTATCTCCATGCGAAGGATGTCCAAATGTTCCCTTGATGGAACAAGGGGTTGTATTAATTATAATCCCGTCCTCGCCATAAGATAGCTTGGCTACCCCATGAGAGGAGTGCCATCAGACGAAAGCATCACGCCTTTCATCGCACGGGGTTTCAGTGACCCCAATGCAAAGGTACTCCAAGGAGTTCACAAGGCATGGGATGCGGCATGAAGAAAGGACAGAGAGCTTAGGGGAAGCAGTAATGGGATCATCGGTGGCTATCATAAGTGGCTGAGAGTCCGGACACAAGGATTGGATTGGCTCCCAAATCTAAAGACTGTGAGAGACAATGAGGTTAAAGCTTCGGAAGAAAGTGATGAGGTGCAAGCGCTAAAGGCAAAGCTTGAAAGAGCCCGGGTAGTCAAATAGAAGTTCAAGTCCATAGCCATCAAAGTCTGAAGAGAGTATGATGAACTAAGGGACGTTAATATGGCCACCGATGAAGCCTTGGAATGAGAAACCAAGAAGGCCCGAAAGGAAGAACACGTGCCAGCAAAGTTTTGAGGGGCTTTATAGGGCAGCAATAGTAAGCTCAAGCTCCGAAGAGGTGAAAGGAATCATCACGGGTCAAAGGCATGATCTTGAAGGACGAGCTAAAGGCTTACCTTAGGTCGAAAAGAAATTTGTCCCAACAGTTAAGCGAGACTGAAGGGAATATGTGGGCCGTCATCGATGAGTGCAAAGAGAAGCTAAATCTAGCGGCGACTCACGAGCAAAGGCTAGAGGATGAGTACGCCAAGATATCAGCAGAAAGCGAAGCAAGGGAGAGGGTAATTGATTCATGGCACCAAGAGGCAACAATGTGGATGGACCGATTTGCTCTTACTTTGAACAGGAGTCAAGAACTTCCCCGATTGCTAGCCAAGGCCAAAGCAATGGCGGACACCTACTCCGCCCCCAAGAAGATCCACGGACTTCTCAGCTATTGTCAACATATGATAGACTTAATGGACCATATGATTAGAAACCGCTAGGAAGTTTGTATTGTCGCTCAGATCTTGACTAGTTATAACTTTTTGAAAAAAATGAGTTTATCCCACGTTTTTACTCCAAAAATCAGTGCGAATCAAGTCACTCCCACATTTTATCTCTAGCATGCATTGTATGTTGGTCTCGTCCTTTGTCACGGGAAGCCGGAAGGTCCATATCACCTTCTTAATTGTACACATGGGGCACTGCGCCCCCAAATGCGCAAGTAAGAAGAGATAATTTTTCGGGCTCTCGTGTCCGTAAAATGCATTCATATCATGCATCGCATAAGCATCTCTTCATAACATCATAATGAACATATCGTTCCTGCATTTGTCCGTTATCATATTCCAGCCTCACATTTTGCATGAGTCATGGCATCATCATGCATATGCGTTCAACAAACTTTTTGATCTGCAAAATTGCATACCATTTGTTTTCATGTTTGCTCATCCTTGCGTTTTCCTCTACAAAACAAAAACAAAAAAGGGGGAAGCGTGAAACTTCACACTACATTCTTAGTTTCATGTGTTAGGCACCACGAGCCAACCATGTTGGGATCATAAACCCGTTTCACTTAAAAACAAAATAATTGAACATGGTACCTAATGCATGGTTAACTAGGAAATGGTGTTTCTTCGGGCATCTCAATTTCATAATTACATTTTCCGTGCATAAGCTTAAAGTATGCCCGAGTCATTCATCCCTATGAGATGTTGTTGAAGTATTGGTGATCAGAATTGCCATTCCTTGGATTATAGGGTTGAACCAAGCTCATGCTTTTACAAAAAGGTTCATCAAGTCAAGTTGAAATATGGAAGTAACCGTCTTGCAAAATTGGGGCAAAAGATGAATCGAGTCACATCACTGCTTCATCTACTGCCAAACATATTTAGGATTGTTGATGTCCTTGTTACTTCCAGTTTCACTTTGACAAAGATGTCATGGACCATGTTGAAAATCTAAATTGATTCAACCCCATATCCTGCGTAAAAATTCGCAATACTTCAACTGTACACCATTCGCATACATCCATGCTTTTCATTGGTTGCATTGCTCATTGCATTCTTTCCTTGAAAAATAAAATAAAATAAAAAATGAACTTAATCATTGTTATCAAAAGGAAAAGGACACGCTTTACGACGCCCTTACCGAACTCGTGCTAGAGCTAGAGTAATGGGTGAAGCAGAGGAGGTGCAAGAGAAGATGAAGGCCGACATGGAGGCCATGAAAGAGCAAATGGCCACAATGATGGAGGCCATGAAGAGCACTGAAGGGCAAGCAGTTGGTGGTATACCCTTTGAAAACACTTTGGAGGGCCCTCAGTTTCGCCCACAACCACAACCATTGCATTTTGCGGTGGGAAGAGCCCCTCCTGCTATGGCCGAAAAGGGAAAGGCGGATCATCTAAAGGAAAGGCTCAGGGCCATTGAAGGAGGTGAAGATTATGCCTTTGCTAACCTAGAAAAGTTGTTCCTAATACCCAAACATGGTCATTCCCAAGTTTAAGGTGCTGGACTTTGACAAGTACAAGGGGACTACTTGTCTCAAGAACCATCTAAAGATGTATTGTCAGAAGATGGGGGAATACGCAAAAGATGAGGAATTGCTGATACATTCCTTCCAAGAAAGTCTTACTGGGGTAGCTGTTACCTGGTACACTAACTTGGAACCTTCCCGAGTCCATTCTTGGAAGGACCTAATGGTTGCCTTTGTTAGAGAGTATCAGTACAATTCTGATGTGGCTCTGAATAGGATGCAACTACAGAACATGTGCAAAAAGGGGGCACAAATCTTTCAAAGAATACACCCAAAGATGGAGAGACTTGGCAACTCAAGTAGCACCCCCAATAACAGAGAAAGAGATTATCACAATGATAGTAGACACGTGACCGGTGTTCTACTATGAAAAATGGTGGGTTACACACCTTCGAGTTTTATAGATTTGGTCTTCGCCAGCAAAAGGATCGAAGTGGGTCTGAAAAGAGGCAAATTTAATCATCCTGCTTGGACGAATGAGAAAACTGGGGCAAATGAAGAGGGTGAGAAAGAAGGAGAAACCCATGCTGTGACTGCCATTCCTATACGGCCAAGTTTCCCACCAACCCAACAATGTCATTACTCAGTCAATAACAAACCTCCTCCTTACCCACCACCCAGTTATCCACAAAGGCCATCCCTAAATCAACCACAAAGCCTGTCTATCGCACTTCCAATGACGAACATCACCTTTAGCACAAACCAAGAGCACCAACCAAGAAATGAATTTTGCAACGAGAAAACCTGTAGAATTCACCCCAGTTCCAGTGTCCTATGCTGACTTGCTCCCATATCTACATGATAATTCAATGGTAGCCATAACCCCAACCAAGGTTCATCAACCTTCATTTCTCCGAGAATACGACTCGAACGCAACGTGTGCTTGTCACGGAGAAGCCTCGGGGTGTCCCATTGAGCATTGTAGGGCTCTGAAGTGTAGGGTGCGAGGTCTAATTAATGTTGGCTGAAATTTGAGGAGAATCGTGTGTAAATCCTGACATTGACAAGAGATGCCACACATGGGGCAATTTTGAAAGCTGTTGTTAGATGTCTCTAATGACTCACCAGGATTTTCAACTTTCACCGGAATGTGGGTGTAAGCCATTGGTCTATTTGCTCAAGCAACCTGCGCTCCTGAGTGTTGACTTCCAAGACCGTTCAATCAGAGATTACTCATCTTGCACGTTGGTGGGGGTGCCGTAAAACAACGAGCAAAGTTCAAAACAAATAAGTTTCAAAATAAAGAATAAGTTTCAAAATAAAAAATAAAAAGGCATTTGATTGACTGTGTTTTCAAGTAAAAATATAGACGTTCATGTGACCTCATTTTGTCTTTTTAGAGAGAAGTGAGTTATCAAGAATAGGATGTTGGATAAATGGCCTCAGTTACCTTAAGAAAAAGGGGGGTTGAATTAAGATGCAAAGACTATTCCCCAATTGAACTATCAATCTCTCTTTTCGAATTAACAATGCACATAGGGATAACCCTTCCCTTGTGTTCAGGAATCCTCTACAACAAGAGACCCACGGTCTCTTAATCCCTTTTCAGAAATAAGAAGAAGAGAAGAAGAGATCTCTCTTAAAAGGGATAGATTGTACAATGAAGACCAATCAAAATTCCTTATTGAATAAGCAAGTGGTTGACCAAGAAATCTTTTTGATGGATTAAAACTGTTTGGGCAATAAAACTGTCTTTAAAACATTTGAATGGCCATTCATAAATCATTTGAATAGATATGTCTCTTGGAAATTATTTTCTGAAAATCCCCTCTTGTAATCAATTACAAGACTTATGTAATCGATTACAGGTTTTAAAAAAATTTGAATTAAAACATTTTCAAACTGCTAGTAATCGATTACCAGAGAGCAAATCTCAATTTGAAAGGATAGAATTCCTTGGTCAAACCTTTTGCTTCTTCAATTTGGAAACTTCTTCCTAAGATTCTAGAGATCAACTTGATCATATATCTTGATTTTCTTGGATTCTTGTCTTGAATAAAACTTGGAAGCACTTGGCCCTTTGGCATCATCAAAACATCAAAACATCTTGCTTCTACATAGGAGTCATTTGACTTAATCCATCAACTGAAAAAAATCCTTCAACTATTTCTCGTCCTTGGAAAATTCTTTTTGCAAGAATCAACTGCTTCTTTCATTCTTCCTCACTACGAGGTCGTGAAAACAAGACAACACTTGGTACCTCTAAGCCCTACACTGGGGCAACGAAAGGCACCATGCAAAAACTTCAAGCGAACCTAGGGGCAGATTAGAAGTTCTCACCCAATAGGTTCCCTCCTACAAGGTCATGACGAAAGGCAACGATTGGTACCTCAAAGCCTTACACTGGGGCAATGAGGGGCACCGTGCATGAGCCTCAAGTGAACATAGGGGCCGATCAAAAGTTCTCACCCATCGATGTTTTTAACAAAAAAAAGGGGACAAACCCTAGGATTTCAATGGATTTATTAAACATCAAACGACTCCATTGTCGTCACTCCAAAATGGTCAAGTGACTAAATAAAAAAGAACATACACTCTGAGGGAGTTCCCGGAGAGATTAGCAAAAAGATAGGATGAGGTTGCATGAATTATCACCTTTTTCAAAAGGGCAGTCAATCTGTGTTTTCCAAAAAAAAAAAAATCAAATCAAAATCAAAATCACAAAATAGGGAAAGAATGCCATGAACATTGTACAACTTTCCATTACATTGCATTGTTTCATACAAAGTCCGCATTTACCCAAATTTCACAACAAAGGTTGCATGCATTTGCATCCCTCAAAATCATGTTAACTACATAGATTCCCTACATCTAAATGTCCAAATCTTTTGAATTTGGGATGACCGGCTCTGTCGATGAGTCGATCTCTTGCTTTCTCATAAGGATGGACCCTCGGGTACTAGTACCCTGGTCTTCAGAGGACTACACGTCCTCGCCAACAGAGGGCTGCACGCCCTCACCTTAAGAGGACTGTGTGTCCTCACTTTCAGAGGACTGCATGTCCTCACCTTCAGAGGGCTACACGCCCTCGCCATCAGAGGACTGCGTGTCCTCACCTTCAGAGGGCTACACGCCCTCGCCATCAGAGGACTGCATGTCCTCACCTTCAGAGGGTTACACGCCCTCGCCATCAGAGGACTGCATGTCCTCACCTTCGTAGGGCTACACGCCCTCACCTTTAGAGGACTACACGTCCTCGCCAACAGAGGGCTGCACGCCCTCACCTTGAGAGGACTACACGTCCTCGCCAACGTAGGGCTACACGCCCTCACCTTTAGAGGACTACACGTCCTCGCCTTCAGAGGACTCCATGTCCTCACCATCAGAGGGCTGCACGCCCTCACCTCCAGAGGACTACACGTCCTCGCCTTGAGAGGACTACATGTCCTCACCATCAGAGGGCTGCACGCCCTCACCTCCAGAGGACTACATGTCCTCGCCTTGAGAGGGCTACACGCCTTCACCTTGGGTACTAGTTACCCTCACCTTCAGAGGACTGCACGTCCTCGCCTTGAGAGGACTACACGTCCTCACCATTAGAGGGCTGCACGCCCTCACCTCCAGAGGACTACACGTCCTCGCCTTGAGAGGGCTACCTGCCCTCACCTTGGGTACTAGTTACCCTCACCGTCAGAGGACTACACGTCCTCGCCTTGAGAGGACTACACGTCCTCACCACCAGAGGGCTACACGCCCTCACCTTGGGTACTAGTTACCTTCACCTTCAGAGGACTACACGTCCTCGCCTTCAAAGGGTCATGTACCTTCAACTTCAGAGGACTACACGTCCTCGCCGTCAAAGGGTCATGTGCCTTCACCTTTGTAGGGCTACATGCCCTCACCTTCAGAGGACTACACGTCCTCACCTTTAGAGGACTACACGTCCTCGCCATCAGAGGACTACATGTTCCCCATTTTCAAAGGGGGGCATGCCCTCACCTTCAGAGGATTGCACGTCCTTGCCATCATAGGACTACACTCCCTCGCCTTCGAAAGGCGACACGTCCTGAACTTCATAAGGCTACACGCCCTCGCCTTTAGAGGACTACGCGTCCTCACTTTCGGTGGGCTCCATATCCACACCTTAAGATAATTTAAGGTCCTCTGTCCTTAGATGCTTAACCGAGACTTGCACTCCCGGTTAAGGGACCAGCAGTTTCCTTTTAACGGTTCCTGGGCCACCCCCTGATATTGGAGGAGGGCCAACTGTGCGAGCACAACCAGAGAGGGAGGCTATCACACAGCTACTATGCATACTGGGGCAAGATTTCACCCGTGCCGCTGCAAAGAGAAGAGTGCGGACCATGCGCACCAACATGACCACTCTTACACAGATATAAATGACATTGCTACTTAGCAACATTCTGCCCAGCGACCGCAATGCCAATCTCCCCCTGCGGAAGTATCAGTTGGTCTGTGCCGTCCCGACATGGGTAAGTATGCATATGGTTCAACTGATTTCTGATACCATTTATTTGTTTGCAGGGATCGCACCCACAAAGACACCCAGTGAACCTGAAGAAGTCCAACAGGGCCCTGGGGTTTCCAGCTCTGGTTACGGGCCTCTATCAGTCCTACAGGGTGCCCGTACCCCCCCGGCAAGGTCACGTCATCATAGGTAAGTATGCACATCGCTCAACTGATTTCTGATTTCATCTATTGTTTGCAGGGATCGCGACTGCAAGACACCTAGTGGACCCGAAGAAGTCCAACAGGGTCTTGGAATTGTCAAGCTCTAATTACGGGTCTTTGTCAGTTCTACGGAGTACCTGTCACCTCCAGCAAGGGCATCAGGCCCCCTACTAATCGAGCTTTCATCAAGAAGTACTGCGTCCCCAGGCAGGCGCAGGGCGAAACACCACAGCAGCATTGGGATGGCCGGTAGCGGGCAATAGACACACCGCCACCACCTCTAAAGTTCACCTCAGCTCATCCATAAAAAGGTTAGAGTGTTGCCTACGACACATGGCCGACCAGTAGGCGACCAAGTCCAAAGCCAAAGGTAAGCGAAGTACTAGGTCCGTGACCGACAAGTCATAAGGCGTCCAGCTAAAGACGTTAAAGAAGCGCTACTAGGAGGCAACCTAGTACCTTTTGAATCTATGCTTGTTATTTGATCACTTTTTATAGTAGGACGCACCTAGTTGCTCATGATCCTGAGGATTTAAATAAAACAAGCGCAAGCTCGGAAGGTAGTCATACCTCACAAAATATATATATGTATGTTTAGGTAGTGAAAATACCTTAGATGTGCGTGTATGTAAACAAAAAAATACTTCACAAAATATATATATGTATGTTTAGGTAGAAAGATACCTTGGATATGCATGTATATAGCAAAAATACCTTACAAAACATATATAGGTATCTTTAGGTAGCAAGATACCTTGGATATGCGTGTATATAGCAAAAATACCTCACAAAAATATACACATGTTTAGGTAGCAAAATACCTCATGAAAAAAAAAACAAAAAAACAAACAAGAAAAAGAAATAAACAAATGATAAAAAAGGAAAAGAAAAAATAAGTTGTCAAGCTGAAAAACCAACATGCTTTTGAAAAAGAGATGACTTCCAACTTTTCTTTGGAAAAATTCACTGATCATAACTAGTTTTTGAAAAAAATGTGTATACACCTGAAGGGTGAACGCTGTGAAAATTTTCCCGGACGCCCAAAATGGACTCGGATGAATGCACAAATTGATAAAAGAACATATTTTGGAAACGTTGGGTTGACTAAAATAGAGGAAATGAATCCTGAGCCCTAGCATCACATGACCATAAAAATTTGACACTTGAGCGTCCACATAGGTGCATGCATGACCAGTTTTGCATAAAATTTCCAAATCATCATTTTTGCATTTGTGTCATGGAAATAATGTGGGGCATCCCTTTTATCCTTGAGCCAAACCAAACCCCGACATGTATCATGTCTAGCCATTCTACAAACCTTGAGCCAAAATCATGACTCACTATAATCCTTACCCTCGGAAGCAAAAAAGGAAAGAAGGAAAATTTCCAATCAAAGAGAAAGCAAAAAGAAAAGAAAGGAAAATTTCCAATCAAAGAGAAAGCAAAAAGAAAAGAAAGAAAATTCCCAACCAAAGAATGGGAGAAAGTAAAAAAAGGAAGAAAAGAAAGTTCTTGATCAAAGAAACTAGAAGAAATGTGCAGAAAGGTCTTTTGACCAGACAATATCTGAACAATACAGAATTGTCACCAAATGAACAAAAGAAAGAAAAGGAAACCATGACCTAAAGTGGTCTTCTCCCTTTGATTACCAACCAAAATCCTGTGCGTCGGTGACTTGTTCGCCTCGCGCAAAACCAAAACAGAAAAGGAAAAGGGGCAAAAACACACAAAAGCCGAAAAACCCACCAAAAGAACCCATTCCCAAGGGAAGCCCTATTAATCCATGATGACACATGTAATTTTTGATTTGATAGGAAATAATTTGCAAAGTCAAGTCATGATATATCTATGGTTCGGAATTAGGATGAAACACTTACCTGTGCGAGATCGATACACTTTGAGTGATTTTCTTCTATTTTTGTCGAACCCAGTGTTTCCTCTAAATGGTCATTTAGAAACGAAATGCTAACATCCAAAATCTCATTTATGGTTATGGGGGATTTCATCAGCAGACTCTCCTTTCCCGGTAAACGCATTGTTTTTCACTCAAAAAAAGCGTATGCTGCTCTAATCAGTTGGAATATTTATCTCTTTACTAAAGCATGTTTGCATTTTAGCGAAGAAAACACCGAGACTTTTTCAAGTCTCACAAGTTATCCAGAACTACGTAGGTCTGAGTTCCTCATTGGAGGATACGTAGGAGCAAGAGCCTCGCTTTTGTCGACCACACCGCCTTTTGTTGCCATGACCCAAGAGCTGGTAGCCCGCGGAGACACCTTACGGTTATCCGCACCTCGTCATTCAGTCACCCCAAGTGTGATTGACGAGCAGAGGCCAATATGGTCATCTGCGCCCTTTCCGGAGATGTCAGCATTTTCCGATGGAGGCTTTTCAAGTCTCACAAGTTATCCAGAACTACATAGGTCTGAGTTCCTCATGGGAGGATACGTAGGAGCAAGAGCCTCGCTTTTGTCGACCACACCACCTTTTGTTATCCAGAACTACGTAGGTCTGAGTTCCTCATTGGAGGATACATAGGAGCAAGAGCCTCGCTTTTGTCGACCACACCGCCTTTTGTTGCCATGACTCAAGAGCTGGTAGCCCGCGGAGACACCTTACGGTTATCCGCACCTCGTCATTCAGTGACCCCAAGTGTGATTCACGAGCAGAGACCAATATGGTCATCTGCGCCCTTTCCGGAGATGTCAGCATTTTCCGATGGAGACTTTTCAAGTCTCACAAGTTATCAAGAACTACGTAGGTCTGAATTCCTCATTGGAGGATACGTAGGAGCAAGAGCCTTGCTTTTGTCGGCCGCCCCATAATCTTTGTCATACTGACCCTGAGGTCATGTGACATGCACCCTTGTATCATCCAGAGGCGGCGGGCCCGATGATACGCGGAGATACCTTACGGTTATCTGCACCCTTTTGTCATCCAGAGGCGGCGGGCCCGATGACAAGCAGAGACCAAGTTTGGTCATTCTGCACCCTTGTATCATCCAGAGGCGGCGGGCCCGATAATACGCGGAGATACCTTACGGTTATCCGCACCCTTTTGTCATCCAGAGGCGGCGGGCCCGATGACAAGCAGAGACCAAGTTTGGTCATTCTGCACCCTTGTATCATCCAGAGGCGGCGGGCCCGATGATACGCGGAGATACCTTACGGTTATCCGCACCCTTTTGTCATCCAGAGGCGGCGGGCCCGATGACAAGCAGAGACCAAGTTTGGTCATTCTGCACCATTGTATCATCCAGAGGCGGCGGGCCCGATGACAAGCAGAGACCAAGTTTGGACATTCTGCACCCTTGTATCATCCAGAGGCGGCGGGCCCGATGATACGCGGAGATACCTTACGGTTATCCGCACCCTTTTGTCATCCAGAGGCGGCGGGCCCGATGACAAGCAGAGACCAAGTTTGGTCATTCTGCACCCTTGTATCATCCAGAGGCGGCGGGCCCGATGATACGCGGAGATACCTTACGGTTATCCGCACCCTTTTGTCATCCAGAGGCGGCGGGCCCGATGACAAGCAGAGACCAAGTTTGGTCATTCTACACCCTTGTATCATCCAGAGGCGGCGGGCCCGATGATACGCGGAGATACCTTACGGTTATCCGCACCCTTTTGTCATCCAGAGGCGGCGGGCCCGATGACAAGCAGAGACCAAATTTGGTCATTCTGCACCCTTGTATCATCCAGAGGCGACGGGCCCGATGATACGCGGAGATACCTTACGGTTATCCGCACCCTTTTGTCATCCAGAGGCGGCGGGCCCGATGACAAGCAGAGACCAAGTTTGGTCATTCTGCACCCTTGTATCATCCAGAGGCGGCGGGCCCGATGATACGCGGAGATACCGAGCGGTTATCCGCACCCTTTTGTCATCCAGAGGCGGCGGGCTCGATGACAAGCAGAGACCAAGTTTGGTCATTCTGCACCCTTGTATCATCCAGAGGCGGCGGGCCCGATGATACGCGGAGGTACCTAACGGTTATCCGCACCCTTTTGTCATCCAGAGGCGGCGGGCCCGATGACAAGCAGAGACCAAATTTTGTCATTCTGCACCCTTGTATCATCCAGAGGCGGCGGGCCCGATGATACGCGGAAATACCAGAGTGGTTATCCGTATAAACATTCTTTTGCTATCTGTAAGACAGAATGCTTGATAGCATGCAAAGACTGACATAGTCTTCTGCACCTTTTGTTCCTCCGGGAACAACAAGTCATTTACATGCGGAAATTTCATGGTCACCCGCGACTCTTGTCAACCGAGAGGAGCGAAATTAGTGTCATACACTGATTTTCGTCCGGGGACCTTTGCTTGATGACATGCGACCATTCTTTGGTCCTTGTGAGGTGCTTGGCATCCATCATTAGGCAATTTGTGAAATTCTAGGAACGACAAGTCATGGTCACCCGCGACTCTCGTCAACCGAGAGGAGCGAAATTAGTGTCATACACTGATTTTCGTCCGGGGACCTTTGCTTGATGACATGCGACCATTCTTTGGTCCTTGTGAGGTGCTTGGCACCCATCATTAGGCAATTTGTGATATTCTGGGAACAACAAGTCATTTGCATGTGGAGATTTTATGGTCACCCGCGACTCTCGTCAAATCGAGAGGAACGAAATTAGTGTCTTATCTTTACTTTCCTTTTATCTCCAATAAAAGACAAGTAAAGAGGGGCAACTGTCATACCCTAATTTCGTCCGGGGACCTTTGCTTGATGACATGCGACCTTTCTTTGGTCCTTGTGAGGTGCTTGGCATCCATCATTAGGCAATTTGTGAAATTCCAGGACATGCCGAAAAACCAAAAAAAATATTGATGCACAATCCGTAAGTTTCCGTGACACACCGGAAATCAAATGGAAGCATCGTTGCATAATTAAGTGAGGTTCCGTAACATTCCGTAAGTAAAAAAGGGGATGATTATGTAATCCGCAAGGTTCCGTAACATTACAGAAAGAAAACAAGTATCGTTACGAAATTCGTAAGTTTCCGTAACTTTACGAAAAAAGAATCACCAAAAAAAGCCAAAGGGGGTGTATTTAGTAAAATGGGGGGTGCAAACAGTAATTTTCGAATCTGGGCCCTTCTAGAGGTTTCTGGGCAATTTCTTGCTTAAGATTGAAGTAACCTAGCTCGCCTGGGCGAGCTAGATGGCCACCACACCCCCCGTTTTGTTGAAAAATGGGATTCCGGGGCTTCCGGGACACCCGTAATGCTTCCGTAAAATTCCCATAACTCTAAATAAGCATAATTAACTTAATACGGGTGAGACGGAAGAGAAAAAAAGAAGAAAATCAAGTCCTATATGCTTCCGTAAGGCTTCCGTAACTTTTCCGTAAATTACGAAAGAGGGGGGGTGATCTTATCAAAATTGGGGGGGTGCAAATAGCAATTTCGAAATTTTGAATTGGGCCTTCCAGAACGTTTTTTGAAGCTGGGTTGCTTCTGGAGGAAGCAACCCAGCTCGCCTGGGCGAGCTAAGGTCGCCTGGGCGAGCTGGGCGGCAACCTCCTCCCCCTTTTTCCTATAAAAAGGCTGAAGGGGGCTGTTCTAAGGATCCCTCAGCCCCCTGGCTATGTATTTCAGCTGTTTTGGGTGAAAAAAATTGTTTCCGTGAAGAAAATCCAAGCCGAGGTGCTTCCGTAACGCTTCCGAGATGTTTCCGTAAGCAAATCCGTGAAGGTTTTCGTCCGTTCTTCATCGTTCTTCATCCGTTCTTCGTTCTTCAACGGGTAAGTTTTCGAATCCGAGACTTTTAATTCATTTCTTGTTTTTTTAAGCTTTCCTCTTTATTTCGTTCATTTTCGATTTATTTTCTTCCGTCTTTAACGCGCTTTTACCGTTTATTTAAGCCGTTTTCTCACCTAATAAATGATAAAATGAATTTCAACCGATCATTTGTGTTGTAATCTCATTTAATCACTTTTAAAATGAAATCTAACCGATTGTTCACGCTATAACCTCGGTTAAACAAAAAAAGTAAAATAATAATAAAATAATCAAAATATCTTGAAAAATAATAATAAAATAAACAAAATATCTTTGAATAAAATAAAACAAAAAAATCAATCGGACGTTTTTTCTTTGGAAGTTTCCTTGAATGAATTGATTAATAACCAAAGTGAAACTAAGACTAAAATAGACTCACAAATCAAGTTTTGTCCGAAAATCACTAAAAACCGTTTTAAGGTCCAACGCCTTAAACGGTCCTCTTTGCTTTTATCGGTTAACATGGACCGTTCAAAAGCATAAAATCAACATGTAACTTTACCGCTTTAGCAAGAACTACGTAGGTCTGATTTCCTCATCGCAATTGAGGATACGTAGGAGCAAAAGCCCCGCTTTTGTCGACCACCCCAAGAGATCGTTAATGGTCCAAATGCCTTAACGTTTCTCTCCTTTCAAAAACAAGAAATCGTTAATGGTCCAACGCCTTAACGTTTCTCCCCTTTCAAAATCAAAAGACCGTTTAATGGTTCAACACCTTAAATGACCTTTTGTTCAATAAAAACATATTTTGCAAAAAAGACAAAAACAACTTAACCAAACACTTTGTTCCGAAAGAACTACGTAGGTCTGATTTCCTCATCACAAATTGAGGAATACGTAGGAGCAAAGGGAAACACCCTTGTCGACCACAAAAAAGAAAAAAAATATAAAAAGGGTATAAAGGATATAAGAACATAAAAGGGAACATAAAAATCAAAGTCATGTTTGCACATTCGATTAAAGGCTGCCGTCCCTTGGGACGGGCGTGTGGGGTGCTAATACCTTCCCCGTGCGTAAATACAACTCCCGAACCTTTCACTAAAAAGTTCGTAGATCGCGTCTTTTTCGGTTTTTCCGACGTTTTCCTCAAATAAACGTTGGTGGCGACTCCGCGCGTATTCCTTTCGTGGAACACGCATCCCGCGAGTCACGCGTCGCCCTCCCGCCGAAGGGTAGGTTGCGACACACTCAAAGACAAGTTTCCCTCCAAAAAGCACCATGCCCCAAGAAGAAGTCCTATTGATCCATGATCACGCATGTAATCTTTGATTTGATAGGAAATGATTTGCAAAATCAAGTCATGACATATCTATGGTTCGGAATTAGGATGAAACCCTTACCCGTGTGAGATTGATACACTTTAAGTGATTTTCTTCTATTCTTGTTGGACCCAGTGTTTCCTCTAAATGGTCATTTAGAAACGAAATGCTAACATCCAAAATCTCATTTATGGTTATGAGAAAATTTCATCAGCATACTCTCCTTCCCCAATAGACACATTATTTTTCATCAACAAAAAAAATCATATGTTGTTCTGATCAATTGGAAGTTTTGTTTCTTTACTAAATCATGTTCGCATTTTAGTGAAAAGACACCGAGGCTATTTTAGTCTCACAATTCTCAAGAACTACGTAGGTTTGAGTTCCTCATCACAAATTGAGGATACGTAGGAGCAAAAGCCCTGCTTTTGTCGACCACCCACCTTTGTTACCGTGATCCAAGACTCCGGTGGCATGCAGAGACACCCGACGGTAACCCGTAAACTTTCTTTTGCAATCTCTAAGACTCAACGCATGATAGCATGCAGAGACTAATGTCGTCTTCTGCACTCTTTGTCAATCGCAGCCAACAAGCCCGTTGACACGCGAAGATTTACGTCATCTTCCATGCAGACTACCTCTGTCAAGCACTAACCCGTGAAGTTAGGGGGCAGGCAGAAATACCCAAGTGGTTATCCGTATAAACATTCTTTTGCTATCTATAAGACTCAACGGATGATAGCATGTAGAGACTAACGTCATCTTCTGCACCCTTTGTCAATCACAGCCAAAAAGCCCGTTGACACGCGGAGATTTACATCATCTTCCACGCAGACTACCTCTGTCAAGCACTAACCCGTGAAGTTAGGGGGCAGGCGGAAATACCCAAGTGGTTATCCGTATAAACATTCTTTTGCTATTTGTAAGACACAACGCATGATAGCATGCAGAGAATAACGTCGTCTTCTGCACCCTTTGTCAATCGCGACCAACAAACCCATTGACACGCGGAGATTTACGTCATCTTCCGTGCAGACTACCTCTGCCAAGCACTAACCCATGAAGTTAGGGGGCAGGCAGAAATACCCAAGTGGTTATCCGTATAAACATTCTTTTTCTATCTTTAAGACTCAACGCATGATAGCATGCAGAGGCTATCATCGTCTCCTACACCTTCTGTCGTCCTGACCCGTGAAGTCAGGTGACACACAGGGTTACCTTATGGTTACCCGCACCTTTCATCAACCAGGGGCAAACGAGCCCGTTGACGCACAGTGACTAACATTGTCTCCTGCACCTTTTGTCGTCCTGACCCGTGAAGTCAGGTGACACGCGAGATACCTTATGGTCATCCGTGCCTTTCATTAGCCGAGGGGAACGAATTCAGTGCTGATCATTTTCAAAAATTTTGCAGGTTTTTACTCTCGTCGTTCGAAAACATTCAAGCCCAACGGCGCACGAGATTCTTCTCTGCTGGCCAGGGATGATCGAGTGCAATGGCAAAGGGAAGTGTTGTGGTTGTCCAACTTTGTCATTTTCAAGACACCGAAGTTTGTTGACGCTTCTGATGCCTTTTCTTTTCTTTCAGAATGACAGGTTCCGCTGGCGGGGATATTGACCGGCCGAATAATGTTCTGCTCGAACGAAATTAGTGTCATATCTTTACTTCGCTTTTATCTCCAATAAAAGACAAGTAAAGAGGGGCAACTGTCATACCCTAATTTCGTCCGGAGACCATCTGTTTGGTGGGATGCAACCTTCGCTTGACCGCTTCGAGGTACTTAACACCAATCGTTAGGAAATCCGTGAAGTTCCGCGACATGTCGGGAGTCGAAAGGAAGCATTATTGCGCAATCTGTAAAGTTCCGTAACATTCTAGAAGTCAAAGAGGGCAAAAGAATGTTTCATGACGATACTTGTTTTCTTTGGGATTTTTCTTAATCAAATTAACTAATAACCAAAGTGAAACTAAGGCTAAAACCAACTCACAAATCAAGCTTTGTCATTAAAAATCACCTAAAAACCATTTTAAGGTCCAACGCCTTGAAATGGTCCTCTTTGCTTTTATTGGTTAACATGGACCGTTCAAAAGCATAAAATCAACATGTAACTTTACCGCTTTTGAAAGAACTACGTAGGTCTGATTTCCTCATCGCAATTGAGGATATGTAGGAGCAAAAGCCCCGCTTTTGTCGACCACCCCAAGAGATCATTAATGGTCCAACGCCTTAACGTTTCTCTCCTTTCAAAAAACAAGAGATCGTTAATGGTCCAGCGCCTTAACGTTTCTCTCCTTTCAAAATCAAAAGATTGTTTAATGGTCCAACACCTTAAATGACCTTTTGTTCAGTCAAAATATATCTTGCAAAAAAAAGATAAAAACAGCTTAACCAACGCTTAGTTTTCAAAGAACTACGTAGGTCTGATTTCCTTATCACAATTAAGGAATACGTAGGAGCAAGGGAAACACCCTTGTCGACCACAAAAAGATAAAAATACAAAAAAGGGTGTAAAAAGGCATAAACATAAAAAAAGGGGAAAATAAAACAATTTGAAGTAGTCTTTGCACACTTGATTAAAGGCTGACGTCCCTTGTGATGGACGCGTGGGGTGCTAATATCTTCCCCGTGCGTAAATACAACTCCTGAACCTTTCACACTTAAAGTTCGTAGACCACACCTTTCTGATTTTTCCGACGTTTTCCTCGAATAAACGTTGGTGGCGACTCCGCACATTTTCCTCCCATGGAAGACGCACCTGCGAGCCCTGCATCGCCCTCCCATCGAAGGGTAGGTTGCGACACATGGTATGCGCAGGTTGCGTTAGGGTTATACCACTTTGGGAAAGGAGGCTGGTAGATCCTTCTGGGAGATATCATAGCCATCAGGTTGGCGACGAAGGATGGCAAGAGGTCTTCGTACCTCATTGGAATCGGGGTGAATTCTTGAGTTGGCCTCAGGGGAAAGTTCCTTATCCCGTTGGAACTGACGCCAAAGTGGGCATTGCCGGCCGAGCGAGTCGGGGTTGGAGCCAGAGCTTGGGGGGCCTCCCTCTAGATGGGCGCGGGCACTGAGAAGCTCGGGTGATGTTGCACATATTGGTGGGTACCGTGGGAGATCTGTGGCGGCTTGACCCATGCAGGCGTTGAAGTGATGGCATGGGTATCTCCTTCCTTCCTCTTTTCCCCAGTTGCTTTTATCCTCCTAGCATTGGTACCTGTGGAGGAAACATAATCAAACTTACCTCTCTTCAAGCCCACCTTGATCCTTTCCCCGGCGAATACCAAGTCTGCGAAGCTGGAGGGCATGTAGCCTACTAATTTCTCATAGTAAAACACAGGCAAGGTATCTACCATCATGGTAACCATTTCTCTTTCAATCATGGGAGGGGCTACTTGCGCTGCCAGGTCCCTCCAATGCTGAGCGTATTCTTTAAAGGACTCGTTTTCCCGTTTAACCATGTTCTGGAGCTGAGTCCGGTCGGGAGGCATGTCAGAATTGTATTGATACTGCCTAAGGAAGGCGGTAATCATATCCTTCCAAGTGCGGATGCGGGAAGCTTCTAGATTAGTGTACCAGATGACCACTGCCCCAGCCAAGCTATTTTGGAAGAAATGCATCAACAGCTTCTCGTCCCTGGAATACGCGCCCATTTTGCGACAATACATTTTGAGATGGTTCTTAGGACAAGTCGTCCCTTTGTACCTATCGAAATCAGGTACCTTGAATTTTGGAGGGATGACGACGTCCGGCACTAAGCAAAGGTCAGTCATGTCCGCGAACGGATAATCGCCGAATCCTTCAACGGCCCTTAATCTCTCTTCGATGAGATCAAGTTTCCCATTTTCTTTTGCTGCCAGGGGTGGCCCCCCTGCGGACAAAAATATTGGCTGTGTTGGGCGGTTTTGAGGTTCTCCCCTGAGGTTGGGCTAAGGTAGCACGTTGGGTGCCGGTCCCTCGGCGGGGAACAGAGAGTAGGAATCGATGTCTCCCTGAGCATGCTCTTGACGATCCTCGTGGACCTCATCCAGCTGTCGAGAAGGCTCCCCTTCAAGGATGGGGGGAGGGACATGACCTGCGTCGTCACGTATGACTGGTGGTGTGTAATTGGGTGGTAACCCATAGGGGTAAGCCACTCGATTGTACCCCGGATGGGGGTTGTTGATGTGCCCCAGTGTGCTTCTTTCTCGTCCTACCACGTTTGGGATAGGGTGATGCGCGGTAGCTGGGAGAGTTGGGTCTGCTTCGGCAGCCGAACTAACAGCGGCGGCGGTGGCCACGTTATTCTCCATTAGTTGTCTCAGTCCTAGCATGGCATCCATCATGGAAACCATTTGCTCTTTCAAAGCCGACATGTCGGCTTTCATCTATTCATGTACTTCCTCTTGGTCACCCATCGTCCTAGATTTGGATCTGGTGCGATAGGGATGCCTTGGGGCGCGCTTAGTTATGGCGTTTTTCCTAAAAAACAAAACGTGAGGAGTATGTAAAAAATGAATGTATGCTAGAGATAAAATGTGGGAGTGATTTGATTTGCACTGATTTTGGAGTAAAAACGTGGGATAAACTCATTTTATTCAGAAAGTTATAACTAGTCAAGATCAGAGTGACAATACAAACTCCCTAGCGGTTCCTAATTATATGGGCCATTAAGTCTATCATATGCTGACAATAGTTGAGGAGTCCGTGGATTTCCTCGGGGGCGGAGTAGGCGTCCGCCATTGCTTTGGCCTTGGCCTTGGCCAGCAATCGGGGAAGTTCTTGACTCCCGTTCAAAGTAAGAGCAAATTGCTCCATCCATATTGTTGCCTCTTGATGAAACGAGTCAATGACCCTTCCTCTAGCCTCCTTTTCCGTGTACACTCGGGCATATTCGTCCGCCACTTTGTGCTCGTGGGCCGTGGCTAGATTTAATTCTTCTTGGTACTTGTTGATGATGGCTAACATGTTGGTCTCGATCTCACATAACTGCTGAGACAAGCTTCTCTTGGACCTTAGGCAAATCCTAAATTCATCCTTCAAGATCAAACTGTCTACTCGTGATTGGTCCCTTTCCTCTCTCCGGAGCTTAAGCTCGCTGTTACTACCCCACAGAGCCCCTTGAAATTTGTTTCGGCCATGTTCTTCCCTATGGGCCCTTTTGGTTTCTTGTTCCAAGGCCTTGGTGGTGGCTATATTTATGTCTCTTAGTTCGGCGTTCTCTTTTCGGATCCTAATAGCTGCTGATTTGAACTTTTCTTTGACTGTTTGGGCTTTCTCGAGTTCTACCCTGAGGGCCTAAACCTCTTCGCCCTCCTCCGGAGCTTCAACTTCCACCCCCTTAGTGGTTCTCAAATTCGGGAGCCAATCCAAACCTTGCGTGTAGGCTTTTAACCACCTATGGTAGTCGCCGATGGGCCCGTTGCTACTGCCTCTGAGTTTCTTGTCCTTCTTTTGCACCATCTCCCATGCCTTGTGAACCTTCTGAAGTGCCTCCACGTTGGTGCTATTGAAACCTCGTGCAATAATAGGTGTGAGGTCTTCCTCTAATGGTGCCCCTCTCATAGGGTAGCCCAGTTGTCTTATGGCGAGGATGGGATTGTAATTAATGCAACCCCTTGTCCCCATCAAGGGAACATTTGGAAATCCTCCACACGAAATAAGAATCCCAGTTCTTCCTTCTTTCCATCGGGGGAACCAATTGACAGACGCTCCTTCTTTGCTTGCTAAGAGTCGGTCCCAACTTGCCTCTTTTTCTCTGTGCATGAGTGGTGGCCTTCTAGCGGGCAAGCATGTCTCACCTCTTGACGAAAAAGGTGTGAAACCAACCATACGTAGAGGGTCAGAGTACAGTAAACAATCCTTGTACTGTTCTTTTCACATCTTCGGTCGAAGGTGTCATATAGATCGGCTAAGATAGCGACAACCGGGTTTTCCTTGCGGTCATGAAAGGCGAGAAAGTGTCAATTGCTGCCTGGTCCACCAACCCATCCACATTTGGAAAGAGGACCCCTCCAAAGATCAAAAGTGCGAGGATGTCCATGAACGGGGCCCATTCGCCTTTACCTGCCAAGACTCTTGCTTTTACTTCCAAACATTTCCTTGGTACTCCAACCACCCCATTTTCGACTTCCTTTCTGTGGTTTAATTCCTGCGTTGAGATTTGGACTATCTTGGAAATTCTAGCTAAAGAGGGATAGAATCCCGAGAAGAGGTATGGTTTCCTTCCTCCCAGAGGGCATCCCAGGATTTCTTCAAACTCTTCCACCGTGGGTGATAATTGGAAGTCCCCAAAGGTGAAGCACCTCAACGGCTGGTCATAATATTGGGCGAGGGAGACAATGGCCTCTGTGGAGACCTCTGCCATGGCTAGGTCCCAGATCTTACCATAAGCTTTGCGAAAAGCTTGTCGCTGGAGCTAACCCATCAACTGTCCTAACTCTTTCAGACTGGCGACTCCTAGGCTCTTGACCTTGACTTGATAGAACCTCTTTTTAAGCGCAGGCACCTGACTCAATCCCATGTTTTACTAAAGTGAAACAAAACCCAGTGCGAATCAAGACTCCGACATCTATCATGGGTGGAATGGATGAATGCATGAAGAAATGCATATGGCACAGATGCATTTTACGAATATGGGAGCCCGGGAGATTGTCCCCTTCTTAGATACAACATTCGGGCAGCATGGCGCCCGATGTATGCATTTAAGAAGGCGACACGGACCCTCCGTCGGTTCGTGACAAAGTGAAGGGATCAAGATGCAACCCGTGCATGATGCAGATGCGAAAAAAGGAACAACACGGGGATGTATATAGTATGACAATATCCACAAATAATCATACAGCAAAGGCGTACATGACATTTTTAGACTACATGCATAGCAGTGTTTAAAAAAGCACGCAGTGTGTTTGCTTCGTGCTCCGATTTTAGGGACCTAAACGAGAGGAACTGAAAGGCTTTTAGTGATAATTCCCAAGGTGGTCATATCTTTCTTGATGGTTTATAGAGGTATCATCCCCTTCGAAAAACATATTGCTGTAGTAGGGACTACCAGCAACAATATGTTATCAAAGAGAAAAAATCTAGATGAGGTTTCACTGTTATCAAGCAAGTCGGAGACCTAGCATGACCACAGATTCACCTCCACTCCTTATGTTCCCATGGACCCAGGTATAGGGCCCCTTTTCAACTCACCGTGTGTACAAATAGTGTTGGTGGTTGTGTGCATCAAATGAATAAATATCTATCTTATGCATACCTTTCAAAAACACACTAAAAGCATCAAAGAGTTTATATATACAAGAACATAATGGAAAAAAAGGAAAAAAAAGAACAAAGGAGAAGTCGTGGTAAGGAATGCACACTAATTGATTGGCCTAACTCTCTAAAAACCATCCCCAGTGGAGTCGCCAACTATCACAACCTACCCTTCGGCGAGAGGGCGACGTGAGCCTCACGGGTGCATCTTCCAAGAAAGGAAAATGCACGGAGTCGCCACCAACATTTATTCGAGGAAAACATCAAAAAAACCGGAAAAGGTGTGGTCTACAAAATTTAAGTGTGAAAGGTTCGGGAGTTGTATTTACGCACGGGGAAGGTATTAGCACCCCACGCGTCCGTCACAAGGGACGGCAGCCTTTAATCAAGTGTGCAAATATGACTTCAATTTGTTTTATTTTTCCTTTTACGTTTTTATGCATTTTGTATTTTATATCTTTTTGTGGTCGACAAGGGTGTTTCCCTCGCTCCTACGTATTCCTCAATTGTGATAAGGAAATCAAACCTATGTAGTTTTTTGAGAACTGAACGTTGGTTAAGTTGTTTTTTTTTTTTTTTGCAAGATATATTGTGACCGAACAAAAGGTCGTTTTAAGGTGTTGGACTATTTAAACGATCTTTTGATTCTTTTGAAAGGAGAGAAACATTTTAAGGCATTGGACCATTAATGATCTCTTGGTTTTTGAAAGTAGTGACAAAGTTACATGTTGACTTTAGGCTTTCAAAAGTCCACGTTAACCAATAAAAGCAAAAAGGACCATTTAAGGCATTGGACCTTAAAATGGTTTTTAGGTGATTTTTATGGACAAAGATTGATTTGTGAGTTGATTTTAGCCTCAGTTTCACTTTTTTTATTAGTCAATTCAATTAAGAAAAATCCCAAAGAAAAGCGTCAGTGGACATGCGCTTAGCAAAAGATGAGCTCGCTTAGCGCACGTAAGTGACTTTTGGCTTAGCGCCAATCACAATCACTTAGCCTGAAGGTGAAGATGGTGTGCTTAGCAAGTTGGCCTTCGCTCAGCGCCTCTATATAGCTCAACCTTCTTCCAGAATTGTCCATGCACTTAGCCACCAAATTGGGCGCTTAGCGAATGATGCGCTTAGCCAGAAGATAAGTGGCTTAACGAGTTCATGAAATTTGCACTTCACCAATCTTGCCTGTTTTACCTGAAATTGAAGTGGAATGATCATTAAATACACAGAACTGGGATACAAGGTACCTATTACCCAAATTATCAAAAAGTAATTACAATATTACAAAAAGAACCATAAATGGGAGGAGTCATATACAATTTACAACAGTTTTTTTACACAAAAGTTTGTCGTATTGACTGACTGCCACGTGTCCACTATCATTATGATCATCTCTCTTTCTACCATGGGGGGTGCCACTTGCGTTGCCAAGTCCCTCCACCGTTAGGCATACTCCTTAAATGACTCATGCTCCCGCTTGGTCATATTCTACAGCTAGGTTATGTCGGGAGCCATGTCAATATTGTATTGGTATTGCCTAATGAAGGCAGTAATCAAGTCTTTCCATGAGCGGACGTGAGAAACTTCCAAATTGGTATACCAGATGACCACCGCCTCGGCCAAGCTTTCTTGGAAGAAATGCATCAGCAGTTTCTCGTCTCTGGAGTATGCCCCCATTTTTTGACAATACATCTTCAGGTGATTTTTGGAGCAAGTGGTCCCCTAGTATTTATCAAAATCTGGTACCTTGAACTTTGGAGGGATGACAACATCAGGTGCCAAACAAAATTTTGTCATGTCGGCGAAAGGGTAATCAATGAACCCTTTGATAGCCCTTAATCTCTCTTCGATGAGATCAAGTTTTTCTGTCTCTTCCACTGCTGGAGGCGGCCCCCCTACTAAGAAATGTAGCAGTTGTAGAGGGGCAGGGTTAAGGAGCTCCCGTGGTTCTTCACAGGCACCTCCCATAGGCTAGGGTTGCTGACCCTCAATGATAACGGGAACGGCACGATTAGCGTTCTCATTCGGCATGTGCATGGTAGGCGGCATATAATTAGGGGTGTCATACCCTAATTTCATCCAGGGACACTTGTGGTCGACTTTCGAACCTTGTTTGTTCCCTTCAGGACCCTCAAAACAAGCATTGTTGCGTAATCCATAAAGTTTCGCAACATTCCGAAAGGAAAAGCAAGCATCGTTGCGTAATCCATAAAGTTTCACAACTTTTCAAAAGAAAAACACCCATCGTCTTGGAACCCATAAAGTTTTGGGAGGTTTCGGAAAGAAATCGGCAGAAAAACACAAAAGGGGGTGTATTTAGTAAAATGGGGGAGCAAATAAAAAATTTCAAATCTGGGCCCATCTAGAGGATTCTGGACCTTTTCTTTCTTCCTGGCTAAGCAACTAGCTCACCTGGGTGAGCTGGGCGGCAAGCACCTCCCTCCTTTTGTTGAAAAATGGCTTCCAAGGCTCCCGTAATTCTTCCATAAAACTCCCATAACCCTAAATAAGCATATTTCACTTAAGATGGGTGAGAAGGAAGAGAAAAAAAGAATAAAATCAAGTCCTATATTCTTCCGTAAGGCTTCTGTAATGCTTCCGTAAAATTTCTGAAAACCTTGGGTAAGCATAATTCACTTAATATTGGTGAAAAGGAAGATAAAAAAGAGGAAAATCAAGTCCTATATGCTTCTATAAGGCTTCCCTAACTTTTTTGTAAATTACGAAAAAGGGGGTGAACTCATCAAGATGGAGGTGTAAATAGTAGTTTTCAAATTTTTGACTCTAGGCCCTTCCAGAACATTTTGGAAGCTGGGTTGCTGAAAGAGGAAACAATCTAGCTCGCCTGGGCGAGCTGGGCGGCAACCTCCTCCCTATTTTTTCTATAAATAGGCCAAGGGGGACTGTTCCAAAGGGTCCCTGACCCCTATGCTATGCATTTCAGCTGTTTTGGGTGAAAAAACATGTTTTCGTGAAGAAAATCCAAGCCGGGGTGCTTCTGTAATGCTTCCGAGACGTTTCCGTGAACGATTTCGTGAAGATTTTCCGCCGTTCTTCATCGATCTTCGTTCGTTCTTCGTTCTTCAACCGCTAAGTTTTTGAATCTGAGACTTTCAATTCATTTCTTGTTTTGTCGACTCCGCGCGCCTTTCTCCCTTAGAAGACGCATCTGTGAGCCCTCGCATTGCCCTCCCGCCGAAGGGTAGGTTGCGACACATCCCAAAAATGAAATAAAATAAAACTGGATGACAAATAAAATTGTCTACTCTCTTCAAGTCCAAGCCGGTTTAGCTCAATTCTGGATCCAAACCCAATTGCTTATAATTCTCCTGAAATTAAATTAAAACACGGAATTAGTAAAGTAGGCCCAAATGATAAAACTGCATAATTAATTTGACAATTAAGGCTGATCAGTAATTAAAATGGTGACAAAAAAAGGTAAGAAATAAGAGAAAATAATGACACATCACTAATCCTGATCAAGCATCGTCCTTAGATTCCTCTTATAGGACTAAACTCAACCAAGACCGCATTAAGACAAACACACTACAACTAAATTATCGCACCCCAATTCCTCGTGATAGTACAACAACTTAGTCCTGTCCTATCAAGGTCATCAGAATCAGACCAGTTTCCACTGTTGAATGACCCTAACAAAGCATGCATCTATGTGATCAAGGTAAAGGCATACTAGAATGAAAAGCAGATAGCACAGAGAACACACAAAACATCATTAAATAGATAGAAAGATATTTACATCAAGTACCTACACGGAAGATCCAACAGAGGATTTTAGCTTTCTATAACTAGGAAGCCTCCTTTACAACAAAGAGAAGAACAAGATGAAAGATTGCAAAAATACAAGTGGTGAGGATGTCTCCTTCACCTCTAGGATCTCACAACCACTCATAAACTCATCTAAAGCTCTCAGAACAACTTCCTCTTCAAGCTCTGGTCTCTGCAGATCTTCACATAGTAAAATCTCTCAAAACTCTCTGGAACTTGGACCTTTCTCTCTCTTGAATCACTAGACATGCAAAGCTTCATCTCTCAGCCCAAACTCCTCTCACAAAATCTGATTTCAGGCTTAAATAGGTGGCCTTGTTCGTGCTTGTGCGCTTAGCAGAATTCTGAACCGCTTAGCGCACATTAGTGAATTTCGGCTTAGCGCGTGCCTTTCTCGCTCAGCGGATGGACTGAAGCGGTGCACATAGTATGATGAAGCGGTGCGCTCAGCGAACTTGTACAGCTCATCTTCTTCCAGATTCTTCCTCGCGCTTAGCCAATGAGTATTGCGCTTAGCGGACGCTCGCTAAGCCAGCAGATTGGCTTAGCGAGAAGGTGAAAAAAAGCACTTCAAAACTTGCCTAATTATCCTGAAATTGAGAAAAATGATTATTAAATACACAAAATGGAAGTACTAAGTATTTATTACCTATACTTAACAGAAAGTACTTATAACACTACAAAATAACCATAAATTGGAGGAGTTTGATACAATTTACACAGGTTTTATACACAAAAGTTAGTCGTATTCATTGACTAACAACTCCCCCAAATTTACAGTTTTGCTTGTCCTCAAGCAAAAAGAGAACAACTCACTTATCCTCAAGTGATAATAACATGTAGTGACTATGTATAAAAATGTATGTAGCAAAAATTACTGATTGCATGATAACAAAATGAAGTAAAATGCCCTCATCACTTGTCTTTCACAAGGTATGAAGTTATCCAAAGAGAAGAAGAAAATGTAACCTGAACAATTAGATGGAGTTAAGCATAAGATAGATATCTAGGAAAGTAGCTTAAACCACAGTCTCACGGCTACTGTTTCACTCAAGTATGTGTTTAAGCTATTCATTAATAACAACTAGTAAGAGGTCCAATCTTTGCACTTCATCTCATGCCATAAAGTCAGAAATGTATAAAAAGAATCAGAAGGACTTTCCCAGGCTTGTAGTGAGGCTTGGCTACAAAAATTCATTGGTTTTTCTAGGATTCAAAGATTTGGATTCTAAGAGAGCACAAATCCTAGACTTATCCCAATGGTCTTTTTAATACAATTGGCTTGCTCACTTGCTTTTCACTTTCATTTGCTTTTGACCTTATTACATCAGCACACTTTTCCTTTTTCTTTTTTGCTTTCTTTTCTTCTTTTTTTAACACACAACTTATGTGTTGTGTGTGCTGATGCTTTATCTCTTTCTTTGCATCCAAATTAGTTCCACTCCCCCAAAGTTGGAGTAAATTTTCCTTGAACCATATGTTCTCCTAGAATCTAAACAAGGTATCTAGAGATAATTATTTAAGTTCAGGGTTCAAATTTTTGACAATATCATTCAGCTCATAAAGGGTGCAGAGGATACAATTATAATTCAAGGTAAGCTTTTTGTTCAAAAGGCTTGTATATGCACAATCATAGCCTTCATCATGTCCTCATTTATACATTTCATTCTAAAATTCAGAGATTCATGCAAAGATTATTACTCATAGCTAGTCGTTCACTCACAGTGTAAGATCACACTCTCACCAGTTTTGGTTCAAGCTTTTCTTTCTCAATCAATCTGTCTACTAACTAACAATTCCAAATGCAAGTTCACATTCTTGTTCTTTCTTTGTCTAACATACACACTTTCTCAAACTCATGAAAAAAAAAACACCAATAAGATAAAAGTGCTTCACTGCCATATCATTAAAAACCAAGTTAAATTGTTCAAAATGCTTCAGGATGAGCAAATCAACTACTAATAAATAAAACTAGCAGTGAATGTAGACATAAAGGAAATATTGTACTAAAACCATAATTATAATAATAATAACAATTTGAAAAGGAAATCAGTGTCCAAACTGGAGAATCAATGAGAGCCACAACTTCCTCATATGAGAAATCAGAAAGATCAGCAGTTTATCCAATCAGAAAAGTCAGAACCATCATCTATGTTGCAAGATGGTGAATCAAGAGGGGCAGCAGCTTCATCAAATGATTCTTCGGAGATGATTATCCGAGGTGGAGTTGGTGGAGGAGACAATATTTCAAGCTCAGGAGAAGGAGGTGGATCCACTACTGGAGGTTGTGGTTCAGCTGGTATCGGCTCAATCCTTGCTGGTGCGGGTTCAGGAGGAACAACCTCATGGGATCTCTCCAATGGAAGCTGAGCTTCAGGCCAGGCCACTTTTTCAAGAAAATGCTTCATAGATATGATTGGCCTATTATGAACCAACTCCTACTGGTTATACAAGATCATCAACTGCCCCCTGAATAAACTTTGCAACATAGGGATTACATTATGTGAGTGTTGGACATCTGGTTCCATGGCTGCTGTCGGAGGAGCTGGGTTGGATGATGAAGGGATGTCATCGGTTCTTGCCCTTTTTCTTGATGCCATCTGCAAAAAAAGGATCCAAACAATTGCAAAAATCAAGTTGAAAGAAAGATAACGGTCGCTTAGCGAGATAGGATTCGCTTAGCAGACATCCACACAATATCCTACCGCTTAGCGGCAATAAACAAAATAAAAATTTCACTAAGTATGGGAGCTTAGCGAACAGGGTCATTCAGCTCAGAAAATGTCGTAATGAATTGCGCTTGGCCTGTGGAAGATTGGCTTAGTGCGCGGTTATCAACACAAATTTTGACTAAGTTACCTGGGCTTAGTGAATCATCCTCGCTTAGCCACAGGTACTGTATCAAGAGGATGAATATTCATCCTCAAAAGATAAACTCGCTTAGCACAATAAGTGCACTCAACGAGTTCTTCGGAAAAACACAAATATTCAATGAATATTGATGAACTCACTTAGCGCAGCAGGTGCGCTAAGCGAGTTCATCGCGTTTTCCAGAAAAAACACTAAAAACGCAATGCATTTTCTTCCAATATTGAGGCGTATAATAGGCATATCCCACATGCAAAGTTCTTAACATATTTTACACAAGACAACCTACACAGAGTCCTAAACTCTAACTACTTCTAAAAATATTAATATCCTATAATTCTTAAAGCTAGATTTAAGGTTGTCTAACCTAAAGTTCAGCAAAATAGCAGAAAAAAGGTAGTAGGGAACTTACTAGTATCATTAAAGCTTTGGTTTGACTGAGATAATGCAATAAGAAAATGCTTGGGCATGCAGATGTAAGATTGAGAGAGAGAAAAGGTAATGTTTATGCAAAAATTCTTGGGCACGTGTGAGTGTACTGATGTTACACTTCACTAAGCTATTTTCAACTCTCTCGCTTAGCGAAATGATACGCTAAGCGAATTCGAGAGACGTTTGGTTTCTCAAGGCATGTCCCTTAGCGAACCCTTGCGCTAAGCTTTTTTTTTTTTTACAAATTTAAAGTTTGGCTTAGAATGTGGATCGGATTGCTTAGCGAGATCTGTAGATCAAAAAACCTGCAACTTTCGCTAAGCCGGGCTCTGGCCCCGCTTAGCTAAAATCATGCATTTTGAGTGTAGAGGAGTGGGCACTGAGCGGACAATAGAATCACTCAATGCTACGACTGTCGCAAGCATTTGAGCTTAGCTGCCATGAATGGCGCTTAGCTCAATCAAATTGAGTTTAAGCCATAAGAAGGTCAGCTTAGCCACCATGATTGGCGCTCAGCTCCATGAACCTCAGTTCTAGCCATAAGGAATTTAGCTTGGCGACAATGGGTCGCGCTTAGCCAAGGATAAGATGTCGCTTAGCGGTCAGGCTTTCGCTTAGCGCTTACATTTCCGCAAGGAATTCAGCTTAGCCACCATGATTGGCGCTTAGCTTATTGAACCCCAGTTTTGGCCACAAAGAAATGAGCTTAGCGGCAACGATTCGCGCTTAGCCAAAGTGTATGATGGGCTTAGCGATCAGGCTGCAGCTTAGCTGAATTCAAATTGAATTGAAGTTGGCTTAGCTCAACCTTGGCCAGCTTAGCGGATCAAATCAGCCTCAGATGCAAGGGTTGGGCACTAAGCGATTGAAACTCGCGGCTTAGCGCATGAACAAAGATGCGCTTAGCGCGAGGCTTGTGTTTAGCGAAAGGACTGTTTTTTAGAAAATGTTTTCTATGTTTTTTTTTGTCCTTTTTCCAAGAAATTGAAACCCTTATATCTACATTCAAAGATAGGCTGATAAACTCCAAAGTACAGATTATACAACAAGTTCCAAATGATCAAATGCATGCAAAAACAAAGATAACATAAATTAAAACTGGGTTGCCTCCCAGGAAGCGCTTCTTTAACATCATTAGCTTGACGTTTTTACCTCAATGGGTGATCAAATGAACGGTGCTATGTGTCCTTGTAAATTCTTCACCATGGTACAGTTTTAACCTCTGGCCATTTATAACCCATGTTATGTCAGGAGTTTGAGATTATGGGTCATATAGCTCTATTGCACCATAAGATCGAACTTTCTTGATAACAAAGGGTCCAGACCATTTGGACTTCAGCTTACCAAGAAATAATTTCAATCTTGAATTAAAAAGTAGTACCTCTTGTCCCGGTTTGAATTCTCTCTTCAACAATTTCTTATCATGATATGTCTTGACTTTCTCTTTGTAAAGTCGTGAGGATTCATAAGCTGTTAATCGCATTTCTTCTAGCTCCAACAATTGGATCTTTTTGTGCTCCCTAGATGCCTTCTCATCAAAGTTCAAAAATTTTAGAGCCCAATATGCCTTGTGTTCCATTTCAACTAGTAAATGACGTGATTTGCCATACAGCAGTTGAAAAGGAGACAGACCAATTGGAGTTTTGTATGCAGTTCTGTAAGCCCACAATGCATCTTCCAATTTGGCTGACCAATCTTTTCTGGTTGATGCCACTATTTTTTCTAGTATTTTCTTTAATTCTCTGTTAGATACTTCGACTTGCCCATTAGTTTGCGGATGGTAGGGGGACGCCACTCTATGATTCACATGGTATTGACCTAATACCTTTTGAAGCTGAGTATTATAGAAGTGTGAACCACCATCACTGATCAAGATTTGAGGTACCCCAAATCAAGAAAAAATGTTCTTCTTGATAAATTTCACCACAATCTTAGCATCATTCCTTGCAATGGCCATAGCTTCCACCCATTTAGACACGTAATCAAAAGCTACCAGAATATATTCATTCCCTGCGGATGAAGGAAATGAACCCATAAAATCAATACCCCAACAATTGAAAACTTCAACTTCCATAATGTTTTGCAGAGGCATTTCATTTCTTCGGGAAATCCCCCCATTCTCTGACATTGGTCACACTTTACTACATGATGATGGGCCTCTTTAAAGAGTTTTGGCCAAAAAAATCCTGACAGTTAGACCTTGGCTGTTGTTTTGTCTCCGCCATAATGCCCGCCACATGGTGAATTGTGACAATGCCACAATATGCCCTTGGCCTCCTCACTTGTCACACATCTCTGAAGGAGATTATCTGCACCTACTTTGAACAAGTGTGGATCATCCCAAACATAATGTCGAGCATCATAGAAGAATCTTTTTCTCTGCTGCCAATTGAGATCTTTAGGTATAACACCTGCTGCCTTAAAATTAGCCATGTCAGCAAACCAGGGTCTCCCTAAAATCAGAAACAAAGATTCATCAAGAAATTTATCTCTTATTTCAGCCTCCTTTGACGTGACATCATCATTCACCAATCAGGATAGTTGATCTGCTACCACATTTTCAGAACCTTTCTTGTCCTTGATGACTAAATCAAATTCTTGAAGCAGCAGTATCCATCTGATCAATCGTGGCTTGGAATCAGCTTTGTGTAACAAATACTTAATTGTTGTGTGATCAGTGTAAATCACTATCTTTGATCCTACCATATAAGACCAAAATTTCTCAAGTGCAAACACAATTGCCAGCAATTCTTTTTTAGTCATGGCATAGTTAATTTGAGCATCATTCAAAACTTTGCTAGCATAATAGATGGTGTGGAACATTCTGCCTTTCCGCTGCCCCAGCACAGCACCTACTACATAATCACTTGCATGACACATTAATTCAAACTCTTGTCCCCAGTCTGGTGATGTAATCACAGGAGCAGAAACCAGTTTAGCTTTGAGAGTGTTAAAGGCTTCTAGACATTTTTCATTAAATGCAAACACAGCCTCCTTGTTCAATAGATTGCTTAGGGGTTTAGCAATTTTTGAGAAGTATTTAATGAATCGCCGATAAAATCCTGCATGACCCAAAAAACTGCGTATGCCTTTCACATTAACTGGAGGTGGAAGTTTATCAATAACATCTAATTTAGCTTTATCCACCTCAATTCCTTTTTTATAGATCTTGTGTCCCAGCACAATGCCTTCTTGAACCATAAAGTGACATTTTTCCCAATTAAGCACCAGATTGGATTCTTCACAGTGCTGTAACACTTTCTCTAAATTTGCTAAGCAATTTCCAAAAGATGCTCCAAAGACTGAAAAATCATCCATAAAGACTTCAATACGTTTCTCTACCATGTCAGCAAAAATAGCCATCATACATCTCTGGAAAGTAGCAGGGGCATTACATAAACCGAATGGCATGCGGCAATAAGCAAAAACACTGAAGGGACATGTGAAAGCTGTCTTTTCTTGGTCCTGGAGATCTACTGCAATCTGGTTGTAACCCGAGTATCCATCCAAAAAATAGTAGAAAGATTGCCCTGCAAGTCTCTCAAGCATTTGATCCATGAAGGGAAGCGGGTAGTGGTCTTTTCTCGTGGCTTCATTAAGCTTCCTATAATCAATACACATTCTCCATCATGTGACTGTTCCAGTAGGAATTAGTTCATTTCAATCATTTTTTACCACTGTCATCCCTCCTTTCTTTGGAACGACTTGAACAGGACTAACCCATGAGGCCCGCCTCTAATAACTTGAGCACTTCTTTTCATACTTCTTCCTTCATTATAAGATTCAACCTTCTCTAAGGTTGTCGCACAGGCTTATAATTGGCTTCCAAATTGATTTTGTGCATACAATATGATGGACTGATCCCTTTTAGATCATAATGTTGGATCAAGAGGCCTCAGAATAATTAAGAAGGGGGGGTGAATTAATTATTTCTAAACCTTTACTAATTAAAAAATTACTCTTCTAAGGCTTTTACTAAATTGTTAAGAGAATGAGGAGTAGAAGAGAAACATAACAGAAAGTTAAAGTGGGAATTAAATGCACAGCGGAAAGTAAAAGAGTAGGGAAGAAGGAAACAAACACACAAGATTTTTTATACTGGTTCGGCAACAAGCCGTGCCTACATCCAGTCCCCAAGCGACCTGCGGTCCTTAAGATTTCTTTCAACCTTGTAAAAATCCTTTTACAAGCAAAGATCCACAAGGGATGTACCCTCCCTTGTTCTCTTTGAACCTAGTGGATGTACCCTCCACTAGAACTTATCCACAAGAGATGTACCCTATCTTGTTCTCAGTTAACAACCCAAGTAGATGTACCCTCTACTTGTACCACAAAGGATGTACCCTCCAATGTGTTAAGACAAAGATCTCAGGCAGTTAAACCTTTGATACTTTGTGAATGGGGATACAAAAGAATTCTCAGGCGGTTAGTCCTTTGAACACTTTTGTATAAGGGAATGGAAAGAATCAAAAGAATTCTCAGACTTTGTCATTTTGAATTCTTTGACAAGGGAGAAGGGAGACACAAAAGAATTCAGGCGGTTAGTCCTTTGTTCTTTTGGAAAAGGGAGAAGAGAGACACAAAAAGAATTCAGGCGGTTAGTCCTTGGCGAATTCTTTTTTGGCAAAGGGAGAAGAGATGAAAAGAATGAATAGCACAAGTTTTCAAGGTTTAGAAAACCAGAAAACTTTGGAAAGCTTTTGGCACAAAGAAGAAGAAGAAGTTCAAAGAGATTCAAGGCTTGTAAAGGATTGTAATGAATTGATTGTTCAAGTTCATTGAAATGCAAAACAAAGCCTTGCTTTTATAGACTCTTCATGTCTGGTCAAGACAACCATTTAGAAGAGTTATAACTTTTAGAAAAACTTAAAACCAATTTGAAAAAATCAAAAACCATTTGAAGAGTTACATCTTTTGATTTATTCAGAAACAAACACTGGTAATCGATTACCAAATTAGTGTAATCGATTACACAAAGCTTTTATGCGAAAGGATGTGACTCTTCACTTTTGAATTTGAATTTCAACATTCAAAGGCACTGGTAATCGATTATCAAAACATTGTAATCGATTACAGCTTTTTGAAATTAATTGGAACATTGTAAATTCAATTTGAAAACTTTTTCAAAACAATTTTGCTACTGGTAATCGATTACACCAATCTGGTAATCGATTACCAAAGAGTAAAAACTCTTTGGTAATCATGTTTTGAGAAAAATCATGTGCTACTCAATTTTTGAGAAAAACTTTTCATACTTATCTTGATTAAGCCTTCTCTTGATTCTTGAATCTTGAGTCTTGAATCTTGAGATCTTGAACCTTGAATCTTGATTCTTGACTCTTAACTTTCTTCTTTAGTCTTGAATTCTTCTTGATTCTATCTTGAACTCTTGAATTGTTCTTGATTCACTTGAGTTGTTCTTTGATTAATCTTTGAGCTTTTTGTCATCACCTTTGTCATCATCTTTTGTTATCATCATTGTTATCATAAAAACACCTTTGAATCACCTTTGATTCACCATGAAGCTTTTCTTCTACACATAAATATGCCAACCAATAGCCGCTTTACGACGTTTTAAAATCTGCACCAATTGATCCTCTTCTTCTTTCTTCAAAGCGTTGCTAATTATAACAGGTTTAGTCTCGTCATTTTCCAAGAATACATACTTTAAATGTTCTAGAAGGGTCTTTAATTATGCTTTGGGCTTTTCTGTTGGTCTCATTTTTTCCAATTCTTCAAAAACCACATGATCAACACAATTGTCTTTTGGATCATCAAGCTCTTCATCACAAACTAAGCAATCTATCCCATAACTAGGTTCTCTTTCCAAAGGGGACTGTAGTACCATGGTTGAAGCTGATAATGCTATTTCCTGCTCCACCTCTTCTTCCTCAAAATAGGCATCACCTATATCTAAGTGTTTCATGGCTTCAAAGAGGTCAAAAGAGATTTTTTTATCCTCCACACTGAGTTCCAATCTACCTTTATCTTTCCCTCCAACATAGCCGATAGTGGCCAAGCAGGGATATTCCAGGGTGCTGGAGAATTCATGCTTTTCTTCTTCATTGGTCAATTGATGATGGATTGAGGTAACTTGAAGAATGCTTTCTTGATGCATTTCAATCTCTGCACGCTCTTCCTCTTTTCTGGCCACCACGTTAGTCATGTTATCTACCAACTTACTAATCTGAGTTTCAGTCCTTCTAAAGGCTTGTTGCATTGACTCTACCAAATCCCTGAATTGCATTAATAGATCATCCAGATTAAGAAATCCTTCTGCTTCATTGTGATGATCAGGTTGCCATTGTGACTCCCTTTGATAATCTGCAGAAGAATAGTCCCTTTCAAATTGAGTTCCTTGCTATTGCATAGAATAACAGTAACCTTTAGAGCTAGCTTGGTATGTCATGAAGTCTGCCAATATACTTTCAAGAACTGGGGTTCTTTCTTTCTCATGGTAGTCGTACATGGCCAGTTCCTTTCTCTGGTCAAAGTTATTTATAGAGTAAAAATAACAACTGTCCTGGTGATGCTCTCCTCCGGATAAATCACAATTCATTAGTGGAATAGAGATCATAATCTTCATGATATAACAGTGAAAGGGTTGTCTTTCTGAAGAATAACTAGATCACCTGTAGGAGAGTCTATACATGCAGAATACTAACAGAAAAGCGGTTATCCAATTCAATAAGAGAAGAAAAATATGAACTAAGAACAACTATTAACAAAATCAAAGAATAACTAATAAAGAATAGACACCTAAAAATGATCTAACTTTCCAAATAAAAAGAAGTTCCTCGGCAACGACGCCAAAAACTTGTTTGCTTCCGGCAAGTGCACCGGATCGCACAAGTAGTATAAAACGGTAAGAACCGAGTATCGAACTCTCGGGGAACTTGTGTTGCTTGGTAAGCTATTTCAGTGAATAGGTGTCTGGTGTGAAAATCTAAGTGTGAATATGAACAGGTATGTAAACTATCTACGCAAAAAGGAAAATCACGCAAGAGAAATGATGTGTAAAAACAAGTAGAAAACGCGTTGGTCTTCATAATAGGTGCCTGATGCTAAAAGGATATTTTCTATCTAGCAATGCTCATGTGTTCCTATGATGTCTCCTAAGATGCTAAACCTCGATTCCTCATGATAGTTTAGCCTAATCCTGATCAAGCATCATCCTCATATTCATCTTGTTGGACTAAACTCAACCAGGACCACATTAAGACAAACATACTACAACTAAATTATCGCACCCCGATTCCTCGTGATAGTACAACAACTTAGCCCTGTCCTATCAAGGTCATCAGAATTAGACCAGTTTCCACTGTTGAATGACCCTAACAAACCATGCATCTACGTGATCAAGGTAAAGGCATGCTAGAATGAAAAGCAGATAGCACAGAGAACACACAAAACATCATTAAATAGATAGAAAGATATTTACATCAAGTACCTACAGGGAAGATCCAACAGAGGATTTTAGCTTTCCATAACCAGGAAGCCTCCTTTACAACAAAGAGAAGAACAAGATGAAAGATTGCAAAAATACAAGTTGTGAGGATGTCTCCTTCACCTCTAGGATCTCACAACCACTCACAAACTCATCTCAAGCTCTTAGAACAACTTCCTCTTCAAGCTCTGGTCTCTGCAGATCTTCACATAGTAAAATCTCTCAAAACTCTCTGGAACTTGGACCTTTCTCTCTCTAGAATCACTAGACATGCAAAGCTTCAGCTCTCAGCCCAAACTCCTCTCACAAAATCTGATTTCAGGCTTAAATAGGTGGCTTTGTCCGTGCTCATGCGCTTAGCGCAATTCTGAACCGCTTAGCGCACATTAGTGAATTTCGGCTTAGCGCGTGCCTTTCTCGCTCAATGGATGGACTGAAGCGATGCGCTTAGTGAGATGAAGCGGTGCGCTCAGTGAACCTGTACAGCTCATCTTCTTCCTCGCGCTTAGCCAATGAGTGTTGCGCTTAGCGGATGCTCGCTAAGCCAGCAGATTGGCTTAGCGAGAAGGTGAAAAACAACACTTCAAAACTTGCCTAATTAACCTGAAATTGAGAGAAAATGATTATTAAGCTCACAAAATGGAAGTACTAAGTATTTATTACCTATACTTAACAGAAAGTACTTATAACACTACAAAATAACCATAAATTGGAGGAGTTTGATACAATTTACACAGGTTTTATACACAAAAGTTAGTCGTATTCATCGACTAACAATCAGCTTCGTTTTTCTTGCCACCTTTTCCTTTCTTCTTATTCTGGCCTTCAGCAGAATCAGTCACTAATGATCCGAACATAGAGGCTTCATCACAATTCTTAGATGCCTTTAGTCAAAGCTCTCTAGATTAGAGACTAGACTTTACTTCTTCAAAAATAATGGAGTCTTTGCCTACACTAAGAGAACTCACAAAATTCTCATAGGAGGGAGGAAGAGAGGCTAACAGAATCAATGCTAGATCTTTGTCGTCCATCTTGACATCAATGTCACATAGCTCCATTTGAACAGAGTTTAGCTAATCAAGATGTTCCTTTAGTGACATACCTTCCCTCATTCGGAGGCCAAACAAACTTTGTTTCAGAAGCAACTTGTTGCATATTGATTTCGTCATAAAGAGTTTCTCCAATTTGAACCAAAGCCCAACAACATTCAATTCTTCAAAAACTTCATAAAGAACCTCATCAAGCAAAGATAAAAGAATTACTGAATGCATCTTTTCCTCTTGTAACTCAAGCAATGACTTATCAATCTTCGATAATTAACTAAAGAGAGGAACCTAGATGCCCTACTCAATAAGGCTCACATCTTGATGAGCCAAAGGTTAAAGCTATTCTTCCTTGTGAATTTTTCAATCTTGATTATGTTGACCATCTTCTTGATAGAATCTAGAAGATGCAACATGAACAGATAACAAACAGAATGGTTGACCACTGATGAGTTGATCTACCATGAAACAGATTCAGAATTAATCTTGAACAGAAGCTCTAGATACCAATTTGTTTGGAAGATTCGAGAAATTCTATTCAGATAAGGGAGCATAGATGATAGAAGAAGAGAAATATTGCACAACATTGTTATGTTTATTGAGAATAACAAAATTTACAATGAAAGGGTTCAAAGAACCCTTAAGCTCTCTAAACCTAGAATACATAGCTCTTTATAAAGGAGACTACAAATAATTGTCTAACCAAAAATGGTTACAGTAGAAAAACATAAAACAACTATAGTTACAACACAACCTATGTTAAAGAACCACTAGGTTGGACATTCCCTTCTACGTAACTAGACGTTTCACTAAATATTTTCCTCTGTATTGTTGAATACTCAACCCAAAAGGCCATTGATACCAACTAAAATAAAAAATATCACACTAGAAAGAAGGTTGAATAATGTGTTAGATAAAAATGAAATCTTTTTCGCAAGAAGTTGTTTTTCACAAATAGATATACAAAAGTCAAGTTACTGATAGTGTCATCCAATGAATTAAACCAATTTTGATGAAGCAAAACCATTGTTTTCCAATGATTGATAAAACAATATTTTTACAAAGGTTTTTCAAGATAACACTTGTGTAATAAAGTGTGTCAATATAAGCTAAAGATAATACTAATTAAATAGCTTAAGAGAAAAGCATGAACACTTAGTTTATATTGGTTCACCCAAACAGAGTTATGTCCAATTCTTCTTCGCGAACCAGTGAAAGGTTCAACTTCTGGCTACAATAATATTCTCTGGGCCACTACTGCACACCCTTATCATAGACCTATTACGTAAGGATTTGAAACCCAAGGTGATGAAAGTTTAGAGGAAAATCTGAGAAGAGAATAAAGAGATCTCTAAAAAGGGGAGGCAAGGAATAGTAGAAATGCTAAAGATGAGACAACCCGCTCTTTAAAGACTATGCTTCTTTCAATTGTTTTTATGAACTCATTCAAAAAGAAAGAAGAGAAAGAAATGGAGGGTGGTGCCTAAATAACAAGTTGCTTGCTTAGCAAGCTATCTTGGCATTTTGCTCCTTTAGCTCGATTTTTTTAAGCAAAACAGCTACAAAGCTCATTCAAAGAGATAATGTTGCAATAAAGTTAAAAGTTGGATGCCTTTTTTCTTTACTTAATTAATTTCATTGATAGAGCTTTTAAGCAGATGCGAGCACTAGATTATTTGTTAAGTCTGGCTGTGTCCAAGTCATAAAGGATTGTACCAAACAATTAAATTCCTAAGGTTTTGATAATAAAAAAGTATAAATTTTATGTGTTAACCTTTCATGCTTAAGCTACAGGTTTATCTATCTCTATGGGATACAAGCAGAAAGCATGAATAGAAAGGCTCTGAACGATGGCTAAAGTATCAGTCATTGGATGATACTGCCTCAGTGTCCAACCCTAAGAATACAAGTGCTTTAGCACTTGGCTCATAGTACGAAAGCAACGGAACAGTTACTCGATCCTCAAGTACTGAAAATAATTATCAAGAAAGTAACGTTCATAGGTTTAGTAAGCAATTCGTACCATAGCACACAAAAGGGAAGATTTAAATTATCTTGTCTTGACATTCTTAATTATTTTTGTCATATGTTGTTAACATTACATTTGATTTGTGCACTGAAAGTCAGCTCTGAGCACAAGATGACACTAGCAGGTTGTACTTCTCTAAATATATGCTACAAAAAGTGTTTGTGGTTCCCACACTTTCTCTGTATAGTAATGGCCTTATGTAAAATGCTCAAGCTATTAGACAATGGCTACTTGATATCTCTCAACGGATCAAAGCTCTAAAGTCTATATAAAGCTTGAAGATGTTTGTGTTAAGATTTTCGAATTACAAGAGAATAATCTGAGACAAAAATGAACAAAGTGTTTTAAAGCTATCAGTTTAACTGGACGAAAGAAACTTGGGCGAATTGAGTGAATCTTAGCTTTGCTAAGTTAGAAAGTTTCATTGTATTCAAGCTTATTGTGCAAACACTCTTTGAGTGATTAGAATACATTTTCTATCAAACATTTATTCTTTGCGAAAACCAAGAGTGGCTTAGTGACAAAGAATACTTGGATCTTAATCTCAAGGAGAGATTAAGGGTAGTGCTAGGAGTAGCCTAGAGAGTACTCCTTGTAGCCAAAAGTGGCATAAAGAATACTTGGTTTTAATCAAACAATTGATTAGTTAAACCATTCAAGGTTTGAAGGAGAACTGGACGTAGCCCAAGAATTTGGGTGAACCAGTATAAAACCGGTGTTTTCTTTACTGCTTTTATATAACTAGTTCCTCTTTATAAGTTACTTCAACACTATTGTGTCCAAGATTTGTGAACTGGTTTTTTAATCACAAAGTGATTTCAAGCACCTTGGACGAAGCCCATCATCCATTGATATCTATTTGAGAAAAGTTTTTCAAAGTTTTCAAAAGACCAAGTTTTATCCATCACACTATTCAACCCCTCGCCCCTTCTAGTGTGTTTCGGGTACTTCATTCTTCAATGAGTACAATGAATAAATGAATTCACCAAACTAAGAGAAGAAAACAAAACAAAAATATTAAGCCTAGGTTCCTTCGAGAAGACCTAACTTTGTCGGGAGACATACCATCATGCGGAAAAGGTAGTAGGACTGGCTTACTAGGTTGAAGCGACAAGTCTTAGTCAAAGAGTTTGTTTTGATCTAAACCTTGATCTCTATATTTTACTTACTCATCACAATAAAAAAATCCTATATAAATATTAACTATTAGTGAATACATTTGGGGACCACATTATTTATGTATGCTCTCGGCCAAGAAGGGAAACTACCTATCGCCAGATACCTCAAGCGAGGGGTAGGCGGTAGCATGGCTTAGCCTTACCCGTGCCTGTACTAAAATTCAATCTCATTTTTGCAGGGTCCAGGTAGGTGCAAGAAGTTGGAGAGACAAGAACTGATTTATAAAGGGTGCAGGTCCTCGTAGAGTTGGTTTGCTTTTGTGACAGCATCATGGAAGGATATTTTTTTTCCTTCCATGTAACAAAACCTTATTTTCGTTCACCCTATTAGCCACTTTTGCTAATAGTAAATTTGTATCCGTAGTTGTCTCTCCAGATACTTATAGGGGGTTTCAATAGATCTCTTTTCCACCTAGGTCTCAAGAGTATGCCTCTAGGTAAACGACTGAATTTGGATCCACCTCTCGAGCACGAGGGTCGTACTCATTAAATTAAAAGTTATGGGGAAAGATAACTCCTAAATGCAATTGAATCTTTATATGATGCCGCTCGCCACAATAGAAATATTGTTTTAACCAACTTCTATAAGCTTATCATGCAAATAGCCTATTGGAAAAAGAAAGGAAGAAGGAAGGCAAGACTACTAAAACAAGGCTCTTTAAAGCCAGAACGAGTCCTCTCTCGCGAGAGGGAAAAAATCCTTTCTGTTTTTAGGTTCCTAGGACTTTACTCAAAAAATTTAACTCATGGCCAAATCAAGAAGGTACACCACTTCTCCGTTCATTTCAAATACTAATGCTGAAACACCATGAGCAGGAAGAGAAGTTTGAAATTCAAAGAGAAATTTTTTATTTGCCTGTCTAAATTAATTTTACCTATATATATATATATATATATATATATATATATATATATATATATATATATATATATAAGGTATATGAAGGAGATCAGATCACATCCACCAAATCCGAATTATTTATTCTAATTTAATCTAACAATCCTAATTAAAAACTAAAGTTACTCACGTGTTTGCACCACCTAAATCCCTAAACAAGTCTCTGTGAATTGTAAAACTAAAACCCTCTCAAAGTAAACACACTACCCCTAAAATAATAGTTTACTGACCCTAAGATAATTACCCCTGATCCCCAAACAAATATCTCACAAGCACACCTTCACAAAATCATCTTCATATTGTGCATCACTACCTTGTTTAGGAACAAAATTTAAAAGATGAGGCCAACAACGAACACAACACTCAACCTCGTATGACACTGTATTGGATTAAAGAAATTGGTTTTCCTCTTCAAGGGTCTAGCATTCGTGCCCAAGAAGTCATCAATTGCCCCCGCTTCAATCCCATTCTCACTCCCTTTACCTCTGGCAACGACAAAATTTAGGTCCTTCCTTTCTCATATTTTTCTTTTATTTATTTGCTTTAGGATCATCTTTTTATTGCCAATGAAGAAAACATATTTTTTTCATTTGACTTTTTTATACGAAGCTTAATTATGTAGTCTACTTAATCTTTGACTCTGTGGAACACTAGGAAGAATTTGGTGTTTAAAGGGAAGTGTCGCAACCTATCCTTTTGCGGGCAAGCGAGGCAAGGCTCACAGTTGCGTCTTCCAAAGGAGGAAAATGCACGGAGTCGTCACCAACGTTTATTTATGGAAAACGTCGGAAAAATCGAAGGAAACCGGTCATGAAGAATATTCCAGATTCGGGAGTTGTATTTACGTTTGAGGAAGGTATTAGCACCTCTCACATTTGTCCCAAAGGACAACAACCTTAATTTTAGAATTGTGTGAAATTATGTACCTAAAATTTTATTTCTTTTTATTTTTTGAGGTCGACAAAAGCGGGGCTCTTGCTCCTATGTACCCTCCATCGAAGAGGAAATCATACCTACGTAGTTCTTTCTAAAGGGCGAATCAAGCGATTCTTTTTACTTGGACGGTGGTCCTTTTAAGGCGTTGGACCTTAAAATGATCCATTTTACTTGATGAGAAAAACTGAGGTATCGAACCTTAAAATCCTTTTTAGTGATTTTTTGCGGACGAGCTTGACTTTGTGAGTTGATTTTAGCCTTAGTTTCACTTTAGTTATTAGTCAATTCAATTAAGAAAGAGAAATCCCAAAGAGAAACATCCGATTGATTTTTTTGGTTTATTTTACTAAAAGATATTTTTTTGAATATTATATTATTATTTTACCTCTTTTTGGTTTCCAACGTGGTTACGGTATGACCGAACGGTTGGATTTCATTTTAACAGAAATTAACGGATATTACAAATCAAATGATCGGTGGAAATTTATTTTATCTTTTTATTAGGCGAGAGAATGACTTAAGTAAATGACTAAAGCACGTCAAAAACGAAAGAAAAGAAAACTGAAAGTAAACGAAATTAAACTGAAAGTACACAAAACAAGAAATGAATTGAAAGTCTCAGATTGGAAAACTTACCCGTTGAAGAACGAAGAACGGATGAAGAACGGTGAAGAACGACGAAGAACGATGAAGAATTTCCACATAATCGCTTACGGAGGCATTACGGAAACACTTCGACTCGATTTTGCCGCCCAGAGACTTAATGAAGAAGATTTCTAAGCGCACCCAAATTACTAAGTTCACCCCCCTTTTCGTATTTTACGAAAAAGTTAAGGAAGCCTTACGGAAGTGTTTTGGATTTGATTTTCATCTTTTTTATCTTCCATTTCACCAATGTTAAGTGGAATATGCTTACCAAAGGTTTTCGGAATTTTTACGGAAGCATTACGGAAGTCACGGAAGCCCCGGAAATCATTTTTCAAAAATGTGGAGGAGCTTGCCGCCCAGTTACTTCCTCCTTAAGTAACCCAACCTCCAAAATGCTTCGAAAGGGCCTAGATTCAAATTGTTATTTACACCCCCTTTTTACTAAATACACCCCCCTTTACTTTTTTGGTGATTCTTTTTCCGTAACGTTACGAAACTTTACGAATTTCGTAACAATACTTGTTTTCTTTCCGTAAGGTTACGGAACCTTACGGGTCATGTAATTACTCCTTTTTTAGCTTTCGGAATGTTACGGAAACTCACGGATTGCATAACAATACTTCCTTTTGATTTCTGGCATGTTACGGAATTTCACGGATTGCGTAACAATGCTTCCTTTTGATTTCCGGCATGTCTCGGAACTTCACGTATTGTGTAGCAAAGGGTGCCAAGTACCTCGAAGCGGTCAAACAAAGGTTGCATGCCATCAAACAATGGTCCCCGGACGAAATTAGGGTATGACAAGAAGCCTTTCCAAAAGCAAAAAATAATTCAGGACATTGATAAACGTCAAATTTATTGGAATTTCATATGTATTTTGTGACGCTTATTTAACATTTTGGTTAACTTTAGGCCATGTGTTGAATCAAACTAACTTTAAATTCAGTTTTTACTTTGTCTTAGGCCGAATTTTATGATGCAATCCTACCCCCAAGGGTATTGGATAGAAGACTCCAAGAAGATTGTGCCAGAGATGCAAGAGAAGGCCCTAGGGTTCTCATGAGCCCATTTATCTTTGTACAAATTAGATTAGGGTTTCATTATTTTTGGGCCTTGTATTTAGGGCTCCATAGTGTAGGGAGGGTACCCTAGTAATGTAGGATTTTTCAGCCCTTGTATTCTAGGGCACCTAGACTAGTTTTTGTATTAGGGGTAGTTTTATAATTTCACATGCATTAAGTGCACTATTTGATGTGTGTGTTGGGAGAGAAGTTTAATTGAATTGGGAGAAGCCCAATCCAATTAAATTTTGGTGCAGCCTGAGGGGGAGGTGAGCATTTGCTTGCTACACCTCATTCCCACATCATATAGTCACACTTTGTGCTTGTCCTTCATGCTTTACATGTCTCATGACACCTAAACACACTTAGTGGAGAATCTTGGACTTGATATTGGATTAGTGGGCTGAACGATAGTTGAAATTCACTAATAATAATTAGTGAAATTTTGGCTCCAAATTTGGCTCCACAAATTCAAATTCAAATTCAATTGAAATTTCAATAGAAATTCAAATTTCCCTCCAATTTTGTGTGACACTTCGACTATAAATAGAAGCCTTGTGTATGATTTTTTTCAACTTTGATCATTTGAAAAATTACACTTCAAAGTCCAGACCTCATTTGAGGCATAAATTTTGTGCCCCTTCTCTCCCTCTCCCTCAACTCATCTTCTCCTACCTTCAAGCTCTTGTCCATGGCTTCCTAAAGTAGCTCCATGTGGAGCTTGTAGGCCTTGGATCTTCTTCATCAATGGAGTCCTTTTCTTCTTGAAGATCAATGGCAGTGGAATGGAGAAGGAAGAAAGATGATTGGAGATGCCACTTCAAGGAGAAGATGAGTCAAGAATAAGCTCACCACCATAGGAAGCCTTGAATAAGAGCTTGAAGATAGGAGAAGATGAGTGGAAGGAGTAGAGAAGGAGCACGAAATTTTATGCCTCAAATGATGTCTGAACTTTGAAGTGTAATTATCAAATTATCAAAGTTGAAAAAATGCGCACACAAGGCCACTATTTATAGCCTAAGTGTCACACAAAATTGGAAGGAAATTTGAATTTCCATTCCAATTTCACTAGAATTTGAATTTGAATTTGTGGAGTCTAATTTGGAGTCAAAATTTCACTAATTATGATTAGTGAATTTTAGCTATAGTTCAGCCCACTAATCCAATATCAAGTCCAAGATTCTCCACTAAGTGTGCTTAGGTGTCATGAGGCATGTAAAGCATGAATGACATGCACAAAGCGTGACTATATGATTTGGGAATGAGGTGTAACAAGCAAATGCTCACCTCCCCCTCAGGCTGGACCAAAATTTAATTGGATTAGGCTTCTCCCAATTCAATTAAACTTCTCTCCCAACACACACATCTGTTGGATCGAGTGGCCTCAGAATAATTAAGAAGGGGGGTTGAATTAATTATTCCTAAACCTTTACTTATTAAAAATTACTCTTCTAAGGCTTTTACTAAATTGTTAAGAGAATGAGGAGTAGAAGAGAAACTTAACAGAAAGTAAAAGCGGAAATTAAATGCACAGCGGAAAGTAAAAGAGTAGGGAAGAAGGAAACAAACACACAAGAGTTTTTATACTGGTTTGGCAACAACCCGTGCCTACATCCAGTCCCCAAGCGACCTGCGGTCCTTGAGATTTCTTTCAACCTTGTAAAAATCCTTTTACAAACAAAGATCCACAAGGGATGTACCCTCCCTTGTTCTCTTTGAACCTAGTGGATGTACCCTCCACTAGAACTGATCCACAAGAGATGTACCCTCTCTTGTTCTCAGTCAAACCCAAGTAGATGTACCATCTATTTGTACCACAAAGGATGTACCCTCCAATGTGTTAAGACAAAGATCTCAGGCTGTTAAACCTTTGATACTTTGTGAATGGGGATACAAAAGAATTCTCAGGCGGTTAGTCCTTTGAACACTTTTGTATAAGGGAATGGGAAGAATCAAAAGAATTCTCAGACTATGTCGTTTTGAATTCTTTGACATGGGAGAAGGGAGACACAAAAGAATTCAGGCGGTTAGTCCTTGGCGAATTCTTTTTGGCAAAGGGAGAAGAGAATGAAAAGATGAATAGAACAAGTTTTCAAGGTTTGGAAAACCAGAAAACTTTAGAAAGCTTTTGGTACAAAGAAGAAGAAGAAGTTCAAAGAGATTCAAGGCTTGCAAAGGATTGATTGAATGAATGTAAAAAGTATATTGAAAAGCAAATCAAAGCCTTGCTTTTATAGACTCTTCATGTCTGGCCAAGAAGACCATTTAGAAGAGTTATAACTTTTAGAAAAACTTAAAACCAATTTGAAAAAGTCAAAAACCTTTTGAAGAGTTACATCTTCTGATTTATTCAGAAACAAACACTGGTAATCAATTACCAAATTAGTGTAATCGATTACACAAAGCTTTTGTGTGAAAGGATGTGACTTTTCACATTTGAATTTGAATTTTAACGTTCAAAGGCACTGGTAATTGATTACCAAAACATTGTAATCGATTACAACTTTTTGAAAATAATTGGAACGTTGTAAATTCAATTTGAAAACTTTTTCAAAACAATTTTGCTACTGGTAATCGATTACAATAATCTGGTAATTGATTACCAGAGAGTAAAAACTCTTTGGTAAAGGTTTTGTCAAAAACTCATGTGTTATTCAAAGTTTTGAAAAACCTTTTAATACTTATCTTGATTGAGTCTTTTCTTCATTCTTGAATCTTGAGTCTTGAATTCTTCTTAATTCTTTTCTTGAACTCTTGAATTGTTCTTGATTCACTTGAGTTGTTCCTTTGATTGATCTTTGAGCTTTTTGTCATCATCATTGTTATCATCAAAACACCTTTGAATCACCTTTGATTCACCATGAAGCTTTGCTTCTACAACATCAAATAGTGCACTTAATGCATGTGAAATTACAAAGCTACCCCTAATACAAAAACTAGTCTAGGTGCCCTAAAATACAAGGGTTGAAAAATCCTACATTACTAGGGTACCTTCCCTACACTATGGAACACTAAATACAAGGCCCAAAAATAATGAAACCTTAATCTAATATGTACAAAGATAAGTGGGTTCATACTTAGTCCATGGGCCAAAAATCTACACTAAGGCTTATGAGAACCCTAGGGCCTTCTTTATCAACTCTAGCCCAATGTTCTTGAAGTCTTCTATCCAATGCCCTTGGGGGGTAGGATTGCATCATCCTATGGTGGTGAGTTTGTTCTTGACTCATCTTCTCCTTGAAGTGGTGTCTCCAATCACCTTTTCTTTTTCTCCATTCCGTTGTCATTGATCTTTAAGAAGCAAAGGACTTTATTGATGAAGAAGATCCAAGGCCTACAAGCTCCACATGGAGCTACATCATTTTATGTTTTTGTTATTTTTAATGAATTTTTTATAGTTTTCAACAAAATAGATTATTCTGGCCAGAGCTCCAGAGGCCCAAAATTAAGAGCAAGATATTTTTCAAGGATAAATCAACTAAAGAAGAATATAATTAGTAGAATTAATTAGAGATATTATTTGTTTGTAATTTCTTGTGATTATCTCCTTAATTAAACCTAGCTATAATTCTATAAATAGGAGCCCAAGCATTCATTGTAAAGGTGTAGAAGTCCCAAGCAATTCTTAAAATTATATAATAGACTTCCACCTACTTGACGCCTCCATTATTCCATTAGACATTCTAGGTTTTATTGTATTATTTTTATGAGTGTAATTCCTTCCACCTAGGAGAGGAAAGAATGAACCTTGTTTTGCTTTAATTTTATCAATTAAATACTTCATCTTGAATTATTTATTTGTTTTCGTACTTAATATTTTTATTTGATTGATCATCTTATATATGAATTTAGGAATTGACTTGTGCTTTGACGAACCTTGTTCAAAATCGAACATGAATCAAGTACTTAACTGGGATTATCTCTAAGGATAGAATAATCTTGGTTATGCCTCGCTAACTCTCGACTATTAATGTCAATTGCTTCTATCGGTATGTCCAAGGGATTGGGTATCAGGCAAGTAGTTTAGAATCTGCAACTATGCGAGCCCCAGGATAGAATCCATTAGTGAATTGGGAATGAGCAAGAGAGATGAGTAGCGACTTGTGAAGTTACCGCAAATCAAACAAATTCCAAGTCCAAACCAAGACATTCATTCTTCAAGATCGATATCACCATCCAAGTCTAGTATTTCTATCTCTACTTAATTATTTTATTGTCATTTAATTTTTATTGCAATTTATGTTATGTTATTTATTTTGTGAATTTCACGAAGCAAAAATACAAAAACCTAATTCTTAGTTAAATAATTAAATGAAATCTCTCCTTTATTCTTTTGGGAAATGACCTAAATGATAGTTCACTTACTATATCACGATTGAATTACACTTGACCTTTAAGAACTTGTAAATATTTGTAAATCTCTCCTTTATTATCTGCACCCTAACAAATTTTTTGCACCATTGTGAGGGAATAAATGGATTTTTATTTTTATTTAAGAACTTGTAAATATTTGTAAATATTTTATTAGGTGTAAATAAATTTTATTAGGTGCAGATAATAATTAGAATAAATATAATAGGTGTATATATCTTTTAAATTAGATTTAGATAGTTAGTTATAGATTTGATTTTACTAGATTGCAAATATATCTTATCTTCTTTTAGGTAGTTAGTAGAAATTCTAAAATTAAAATTTCAAATAATATCTACCATGTCTTTTTATATTTGATTGATATTTGACTCCAATTTGAAATTTTAATTTCATGTTTATCTTGTAAATATATTATTTAATTGATTGGTTTTTAGATTCTTTTTTTTTTCAACATATCTTTGGGAGGATGAGTATTAAATCTGAATCTTATAACTAAACATAGACGTTCAAGATTTAATGTAAGAAACTCACATCACATTTTAAGTGATCATATGATATTAAATCTTAATCTTTCATGTATGATTATAAAATCTAGATTTAATTATCGCACTCATATAAAATGTTTCATCTCATAAGATATGTCTTATCTATATATATTTTTTAGACCAATTTTCCAAATAGAAATGATTTTCAGTTTTGAAATAAAATAATAACAAGTCTCATTTTTCACTTATTTTTCAATTCTCTTTCATTGCAACACCCTCTTCAATACAATATAACGCGGTTAAAGGGAAAGAAAAAAAAAACAAAAAAAAGGAGACACTCTTATGCAAGCGAAGCACAACTGGGTTCATAGGCGATGGTTACCTGTTGTAAACTCTACTAGGAGGAGCCTACCCTTCTCATTTTACTGAGTCTATTTTGTTAATAAAACTATTTTAATAATAAAACATTACTATTAAATATACTATAATCTATAATAAATTTTTCAATAAAAATTACTACATATTTCATAGACAAAGGATTAGTTTTAAACATTGTAATACGAAGAAAGAAGTTCCATACCATACTCAAGTACAACCCATGGTACCACGAGCAAATGAACAGCTTAGTAAAGTTAGAAGAGTTGACAAAATAGTTATAGATAATCAGAGTGCACATAACTTAATTAAGTCTAAGAGCTTGAGCATGATGTCGGATGTGATCATCTATGAATGTGGCTATAAAGTAGTAAAGGTGGTCATAACCAGGTTGGAAACGTAACAGTAGGGGAACGTTGGCCTTTTTACAAGCCTCTTCAAACTTGTGAGGCAACAGTTGATCAGGCAAAAATTTGTCATCTTCTCCCTGAAAAGTGGATAAAACCAGCAAAAACTTGGTACGAGTATGTTGGTACAAGATTTTATAAATTGAAACCATGCCCTAGGAAGAATAGTACAATATCTGACAGACCATATTGGTTTTTTTATATTGCTTGGATTTCTTAAACATAAAAACCAAATACAATCTAATAAACTGTACAGGATACCAGCAGGTAAAATTTTGACACTCTTTAAATCAATCATTCACCAGTATTTAAAAAATAAACAAAAACCACAATTTTTACCTGATCAATCAAAATGGTGGAAGAAACATTGGGAAACTTTGTTACCAAACGAGTGGCATCGTAATCCTGCATTATTTCAACTTCTAATTATAATGAAATATTAAGACTTGTTAAGTAAGGCGAACATGCAGTTTCCCCAATTAATTTACCTCCCACTCAGATTTATTGTCACCAAGATAATTTGAGAATGCCTTCTGTCCCCAAGGACAATTTATAGGATTTGCTATTGGAGCAAAGGCAGAAACTGACTGGAACAAGGATGTTATGTAACGAAACACAAAAGAAAACTAAGTTAGAATTCAAATAATATGTAAATAATAAAAAATTAAAAAAATGGTACAGTCTATATGTTGTCTTAGGAAATGTTCTACAAACTTCAAAAGCTCACCGCGAAGATGAAATGATTGTTTTGCTTCTAACTTGCAACATACATAATAAGCGATGAAGATTGCAATATTTTTTTAACAATAAACTATAAATGTGTGTCTATCTTCTTCTCAATCATGGTAGTCAAACTACAGATTCTACTTCAACTCGGGAAGGAGTCACAGAATAGTAAAACGTGGAATTGAAACTCAAAGCATAAGATTCTACCAGATTTATAAAATTAATGTGATAAGAACAGATCAAAATGGAACAGATTTGAAAAGATGAAATAGAAATTTTTATAGATAATTAGAGATATTGTATTACACAGGTTTTCGAGAGCCAGTTTCTCCACAACTCAGATTCTTCCTAATTCCAGAGTGTCTTTCCCATTTTGCTTTACTTCTATTTATACTACATCTAATGGACATAACTATTCTGAATGGTTGTGACTGTTCCCAAGGGTCATGCCCCCTTGATTCGCATCTCCTAACCTTGCACCCCATGGGCAGATCATAATAGTTGGTTGTGACTGTTCCCAAGGGTCATGTCCTCTTGATTCACATCTTTCGGTTGGTTGTGATTGTTCCCAAGGGTCATGTCCCCTAGATTCACATCTTCTGACCTTGCACCCTTTGGGTGAATCGTAACTATTGAGTAGTTTACACCCTTTGGGTGGGTTGTAATTGTTGGGTAGTTTGCACCCCTTGGGTGTTTGCGGGTGTACACCTTGGGGATGGGTGGCTTATGCTTATGCTTATCAATACCCCCGCCTAAAAGACTCACCTTGTCCTCAAGGTGATAAATCGAAAAAATCTCTTGTAATTTAGCCACAGATTCCCAACTATTTTCACTGGGAGGGAGATTTTTCCACTGAATTAAAACTTTCACGTTGCCCGGTTGTAATTCACGACTATCTAAAACAGAATCTGAATAAGTTTGTAATTTCCAATCCTCAGATAACATAGGTGGTAAAGGTTGGGACTGGCTTTCTTGAGGAGAGAGACATGAAAGACCGGATGAATTTTAATGTGAGATGGAAGATCCAACTTATAAGCAATAGTACCCACCTTATTAAACACCTGGAAAGGAGCATAAAATCGAGGGGAGAGTTTTTCATTAATCCTTTTAGCCAAGGATCTTCTCCTGTAAGGTTGCATCTTCAAGAACACCTAATCACCGACTACATATTCTATGTCCCGACGACGTTTGTTGGTATTTGCTCACATGATATCTTAAGACTTCAACAAATTTTCTCTTAGAGTAGCCAATAATCCATCCCGAGCAATTATTAGTTTATTGACTTCTTCAAGGCGAGAAGGAATGGTGGATCCCTTGAGAATGTGAGGGGGATCATGTCCATACAAATCTTTGAAAGGAGACATCTTGCTTGAAGCGATATAATTGGTGTTAAACCAGAATTCTGCCCATGGAAGACAAGAGGCCCATTTCTTAGGCTTTGTTCCAGTTATGTATTGTAAATAAACTTCCAAGCATCGGTTGACAACTTCTGTTTATCCCTTAGTTTGGGGATGATATGCTGAACTAAACTTAAGTTGCGTACCTGCTGCTTTAAAAAGGGCTTTCCAGAAGTTTCTTAAAAAGAAAAGGTCACGATCTGAAACAATGGAAGACGAAAATCCATGCAATCTTACAATTTCCTGTAGAAAAACTGTGGCTACTTCGGTAGCGTTGAAGGGATGTCCTAATGGTATGAAGTGGACATATTTAGTGAGTCTATCAACCACCACCAGGATTGTATCCTTCCCCTTGGATTTGGGCTGTCCTCCAATAAAATCCATAGAAATATTTGTCCATACTTGAGTATGAATGGGTAATGGCTATAGCAATCCTCCAGGAGACAAGTTGTCACTTTTGTTTCTTTGACAGACTGAATGTCCTACCAATGATGAATGAATTTTTTTTAAAATGATTGGAATCCGAGAGGAAGATTTGGATAGCACTAATTTCTCCATGTAAAATAACTTATAATCCATCAAAGTATAGCCCATATGAGATGCGGGATCAATAATCAGGTCTTGCATGATTTTCTGTAACTTGTCATCTTGTTTGATCTCTTTTGTCCATTCTTCGAAATCGTGAATTTGTAAGATTGTCAGGGCACAATAGGAACTTCTCTTCGAAAGGCCATCGGCGGCAGAATTTTCCTTCCCTGGCTTGTACTGTATTTCAAAATCATATCCTGCCCATTTGAAAATCTATTTGTATTGTTCCTCACCAAGCATCCTGTGTTCTGTCAAAAATTTCAAACTTTTTTGGTCAGTTTTGATAATAAAATGGTTTCCCAACAAGTAGTGTCGCCATTTTTGGATCGCTTTCCCGACTGCCATCGATTCGCGATCATACACCAATTTCCTTTGGTTTCTTTCGGATATGGTAGTGCTCCAAAAGGCTAGGGGTCTTCCTTCTTGCATTAGAACTGCTCCGAATCCAGTTCCACAAGCATCAGTTTCAACCACAAAAGGCTTTGAAAAGTCAGGTACTACTAATGTAGGCAAATTGGTCATGGCTTGCTTAAGTTGTTCGAAGGCAGTTTGCGCCTCTAGCATTTTTCTTCAACAGGTTGGTCAATGGCCTTGCTATTTTTCCATAATTATGAATAAACCTCCTGAAATAGCCAGTAAGGCCTAAGAATCCCCTTAAGCCGGTGGCATTCTTAGGCGTAGGCCATAATGTCATTGCTTCCAACTTCTGAGAATCTGTGGATACACCTCCAGCGAACCTTTCCAATTGCTCAACATACTCTTCCACCGTTTCTTCTTGTTTAAGTGCAAGGAGGGCGGCAAAAGGGTTGAGAGTGGCTGAAGTTTGGAATCTTTCAAGAATGGCAACTTTGAAATCACCCCATCCAATATCAGAATTGCAAGTCTCCCACCATTGGAACCAAGATAGCCTTTCCATCTAGCGCCACCATAACTGCTTGAATTTTCTCTTCTTCCAGTATATCTCTCATTTGAAAGAAGCGTTCCAATTTATTTATCCAACTATAAGCATCAGATTCCCTATCATATATGGGGATTTCCAATTCTCCCCATCGTTCTATTTTTCCTTCGCCGGAGTGGTTTTTGGGTGTCTCTTCTTTATTGACGGAACCTTTGGGAGTGCCATCATCTGAATGCTTGAATAAATTTTCCAACATGACTTCTAGGCGCGCAAAACATGTTTCAAGTTGTTGTCGTTCTGCATCTCGGTTTTGTCGGTCCTCCATTAGCATCTCCAAAATTCTCTCCATTGTGTCTGGATTTTCAGAATTAGATCGAGTTGTCACCATTGTTGGAAACAGGTACCGAATCAGTGCTCTAATACCAAATTGATAAGAGATCAAAATGGAACAGATTTGAAAAGATGGAACAGAAATTTTTATAGATAATTAGAGATATTGTATTACACAGGTTTTCTAGAGCCTGTCTCTCCACAATTCAGATTCTTCCTAATTCCAGAGTGTCTTTCTCATTCTGGTTTACTTCTATGTATACTACATCTAATGGACACAACTATTCTGAATGGTTGTGACTGTTCCCAAGGGTCATGCCCCCTTGATTCACATCTCCTAACCTTGCACCCCTTGGACGGATCATAATGGTTGGTTGTGACTATTCCCAAGGGTCATGTCCCCTTGATTCACATCTTTCGGTTGGTTGTGATTGTTCCCAAGGGTCATGTCCCCTTTCGATTCGTTTTGACTGTTCCCAAGGGTCATGTCCCCTAGATTCACATCTTCTGACCTTGCACCCTTTGGGTGAATCGTAACTATTGAGTGGTTTACACCCTTTGGGTGGGTTGTAACTGTTGGGTGGTATGCAACCCTTGGGTGTTTGCGGGTGTACACCTTGGGGATGTGTGGCTTATGCTTATGTTTATCATAATACATATGCATATCAACTCTTATATATGCATATAACATAGTACAAGGAAAACATGAATTCTGATGATCATCCTGTATTACTCATACGTTTTCCCCATTAATTGAATAGGAAAAGTTCAACATAAAAGATATGTTTTATACATACACATCACATCAAGACTACAGATATCCTAACAAATATTTGAAACCACTAACCCTTATGCAAAGGGAACTCAAAAGAAATAAAAGATAAACTCGTCACTAGTACCAAAAATCCAATAGGGAAAAAATGAACTCTAATGATCATCCTCCTTGTACCAAACATAGTCTCGCAACTATTAAACATTAATAGTTCCATGTAAAATATAAGCTTAAACTAATCAAACGTTACCAGATATCCTAACAAATATCAGAAACCACTAACCCTTATGCAATATACAGTCAGCTTATAGTGGAGAAATATATTAATGAGCAGTATCTCAGTTAGGGAAAACAACTAATAACAATCCACATGCTATTTCAACAGTAAAACCATCCATAATGCTTAGGAAATTGCCAAAGTTTCCAAAGTAATTCTTTGACTATATTAAAACCAGATTTTCAGTTGTGTAATCAACACCTTATATTTATCCTGATTTTTCAGGAAGATTGTTAGAGCACCATGCCCACCCATAGAATGACCAAATATAGAAGCTTTTGATATTTCAAGCTGTGGAAAATTATCACTCAGAAGCTTTGGCAACTCCTTGACAACATAGTCATACATGCGCCAATTCTTCCATTTCTCTTGTGTGGCATTGAGATAAAATCCTGCACCTGCTCCAGAATGTATATGCAAATAAGATATCTTCTGATAAGTAAAATGCATACTGCACATCTCAAATTCTCTTAGCTATAGCCCATAACAATTAAAATTATTCCACACAACATTCACACCTGAACAAAAATGAGCTTTTTTCTATCAAAATAAGGATAATGAAGCAGAGATATCACAATTTGGAGATATTCCAGAGCAGATAAAATAATTTTTCATCTGTTATACATCATGATGAGTACACTTTAGATTTTCTATACATCATGTTAACATGCTTTGGTAACACCAGCTCCATATTATCAGTACCTTCCATTTTCCCATTCATGTCCAACAGCACTTGATGAACTTTTAGGCTGTGTAGTGCACTAACATAACAAGTTTCATCATCCATTGGCATATTATGGTAAAGCCAAGGTTTAGGTAGAGAATTAGGTGTGGGATCTTAAAGTTTCAACATTCTTTTGTGTCTGTATGCAATAAATATGCATGTCACACAATAAATTCCCATTTGATTAGTGTCATTCAGAATTTCAATTTGGGTATCATCCTTTTATATTCCTTCGACCATTTCAATTGGGCAGGTCGTTAAGAAGTTCTGAATTCTAACAGTTTATTATCTTGTTTAGCAGACAGCCACAGAACCATTTCAATTTGTTTTCCTTTTCGAATTCTGTGGAATAAGATGGCCAGCAGACAGCCAAAGAACCATTTCAAGCCTTTGCAATCGGCAGCAATCCAAACATTCAGTTCAGTTCAGTGCAGTTCAATTTTAATATATAACTTTAGTTATTTGTTTCATGTTTGTGGGTTTCGTACCTGTAGCAAGTTTAAAGTTTAATAAGCTTTAGCTTGAGAAAGTGTAAGAATATTAAGGTTATTGGTCTTATTATGTTTGTGGGCTTGGAAACATACTAGTAGTATTATTACTGGACCTAATTATTGTTAACTAATATAAATAGGAATATTGGTTGTGATATTGTTACATCTATCAGCCATATCTTCAATGTACAACTGTTACCCAAATTTCTTTATTTTCCTTCTTCTTTACCTAACTCCTACAATTTCAAATTTCAAATATTTACCAATCTTCAATGCCAATCTGATTTCCTCACAAAATTCCTAACTAAATTATAAGTCCCATGCCTAAATTCACACTACACTTCATACCAAATCTGAATATATAGTTAGCATTCATTTACTTTAGTATTTAGATCAATGGGATTACTTCATGACCTAATGGGCAATGAAGCTTGATGTCACAATGCACATCCCTAACCTTCACAATCCGCAACGAAGTGAGATGGGATGGGAAGATCAAAGATAATTCTTGAAAAGATAAAATATGTCACTACCCACTAACCCAGCAATAATGTTCTAGAAAGTCCACATCTGATATAGAATTTAGAGGGAAAGAGAAAGAAACAGAAAGACAGAGAAAGAGAGGGGAAAGGGGAAGAACGGAATGGAGAGGATAGAGGAGAGAAATAGAGAGATCAAAGAAACTGTGCACTGCACATCTATTATTAATATTTCAGTCTGTCCAAAATACAACTGCCTACATTATATATAGGCAGCTACCCAACTGCTAAGAACTAACAGTAGCTGACTAACTAACTAACATTCTTTACTTATTTATATCTACATATCAACATCCTCCAATTTGATGCTCAACACATCACTTGAAGTTACCATCAATATCACTACAATTTGGAGAGTTTTACACTATACTATCTGATTTCCTCGCAAAATTCCTAACTAAATTATAAGTCCCGCCGCACCTAAATTCACTACACTTCATACCAAATCTGAATATATAGTTAGCATTCATTTACTTTAGTATTTAGATCGATGGGATTACTTCATGAGCTAATGGGTAAAGAACCTTGATGTCACAATGCACACCCCTAACCTCACAATCTGCAATGAAGTGAGATGGGGTGGGAAGATAAAAGACAATTATTGAAAAGATAAAGAGAGAAGTGTATGATAGTAGAAGGAGGGCAGTATAAACAAAATCTTGTTTTCATGTAAAGAGGGTTGGGTTAAGGTGATATACAGGGATGGGAGTTGACAAATGGAAAAAATGCTCCTAGCTAATTGATTTTGTGGTGTCATACCCGTACCAAACTTTTTCCAAATAAACACAAGAATGTTACAAAATGTATTCAACCACAACAACAACAATACTAATAGTAAAGCAAAGTTACAGGATGATGCAACATCTTCACAATATACATCCCATGTCATAGAAAAAGGAACTAACACACAACATTCAACATCTGCTACAACTTCTCGAAGTGAATTTACTGCAAGCCACACCTCCAACATTTCACAATTTACATTATTATGGGTACCATTGATTCAGGTGCAAACATGCAGAAGTCTGTGTTGTGCTTTAGTTAACCTATTAATATTATTATTAATTTGCCTACCCAAAAAAATGAAGAAGCCTGAGTAGTTTGAAGGTGTAAATCTTTCGAAATGCATTGTAAATTTGACATTAGGACCAAGTGGGGCATGCACATGGTAATGGACTTGTCTAAACAAGAGTGTCATTCATCTAGCCTTGGATAATTTCCCTCATGCATATATGCAACCATATACATGCATTCATGGCACAAAGAGTATAACAATGTTTTTTTTTCTCTACTCACTATGAAACTATTTTTGGTACCATCGGTCAGGATTTTGGTCAGCAATCATCATAATATTCAAAGGGTCAAAAACTCAAGAAATACATGAATCACTGAAGAGAATTTAACTCATGCAAACTACCTATAAGGCTATAACAAGTTAAAGCCAGACTTATTTCACCCAACCCACACCAATGAGGGTTTAAGGTTTAACAACAAATATCAAAATATCTTAATTTTGTAACAAGATTTAATAATAAAATATACTGATCCTTACTCAATGACTTTATGATCAAAGGTCTAAATTTACATCATAAGTTCCATATGTAATCCCAAAAACCACACGAAGAAAGCTAATAAGAAAGAAATCACTAGAAGGAGGGAAAAAAAAAAGGCATAAATTTACTATGCAAATGGGAGCCATATTCAGTAACAAAAACATATAGCCTTAGAGAACAAACAATATTTTTACCCCTCATTATTGACAAGTCTCGTAAACACTTATTAGGTTGGTTTATTTCCTGTGATCTCTCCCACTACTGTGTTGTTGTAGGAACTATATTAGCAAAGGTTTCTATTTTTTTAACACAAACATTAGTTGTTAGTTTGTTGTTAAGGGGGAAGATTCGAACTCACGACCTCTTCCCCCCCTCCCTCGCTTCTCCCTTCATCACCAAGCCAGCCTCATAACCCCTTGCAAAAGTTCCTCTTACTTATACATATAAAATTCCTTACACAAATATAGAATTGGGTAATGAAAATTGTACTTCTATATGCACAAATATTTTTTTAAGCAAATATATGCACAAATTTTCATTACTAAGTGTATAAGCAGTATATAAAATGAAAGTTTAGCCACTGAGTCACAAAAACAAGGGTAGAAGATAAAACAGAACATCCATTATGATTCTAATATACCATATCTAAATGACAATTTCAAGAAATTCAACATCCTCATAAGGCAAACAATCTGCAAGACTAAAACTAAGGCCCCATCCCCGAGCCCCACAAAGTCGCGCCCAGGGTTCAATTAAGACCCAGCCTTATTTAAGGCCCAAATATATTGGTCTCATGTGACATACCTACTCCAAGGTCCCAGCTGTCTGCTTCTCCTTCCACATTCAAGCCTCCTGCATTATCAAGTTTAAACTGAGAACATATTGAAGCTTAACAAAAGGAAAAGTAGAAAGACCATTACCAATTAATTATAGTGGTTAAAATATATATTTTTTGATTGGCTTGATTAACTATGTAGTCCGTATAATATACAGTTATTTTCATTCCAGCCCTCTTAAAATAAATTTTCTGTTTTGGTCCCTATTAATTTTTTTATTTTACTTTCATTTTTGTATTTGACATTAGGATTCTCAGCTAAGTAATGACCTGACTTGAGTACTTGACAGATATTGGAAAATATGCACGATGTTTCTTAACATGGACTAAAATAAAAAACTACCAATGAGGACCTATATCAAAAGTTTACAAGAGACTAAATGAAAAAAATAATTTCAGGAAGATCAAAACAAAAATATCTGCGAGTTTAATAGACATGCAATAAGAAATCATCTTTGAAATGAATTTTAAAGTAATTATTATAAAAGTTAACAAACTATTATGATCGGTGGTTTATGATCGACTGACAGTTTATAGTGACCAAACTGAAACAAAAAAAAATTGTAGATAAGGACAAAAATTGTATTTTAGCCTAATGTTAATCAAGTTTGGTAAGTAGAAGCAATAACAAGTTTTATTCGGAAAATAACACGGAGAAAATAAATAAATAAATGAAAGCATTCTGATTTACTCGGAGAAGTGTCGGGGGCAACCAAGGCAACACCCTCGGCGGAAGCGGCACGCTGAGCACCCGACTTGAATATGAAGTTCTCGTCGGTGCAAGTGAGGCCAGAGAGAAAGTACAGCACCTATTATTCATTCAAAGCACAATAGCCGGGTCAATCAATCGAGGAAGTGCAAAATTAGGTTAAATTGGAATGAGAAATGGGGAAATTGAGAGAGGGACTCACAGGGAATTTGTGAGAGGGAGAAGGAGATGGAGGGAAGTAGATGTGGAAGTTCATGGAGCATCCCAGGGTAAGGCTGAAATGCTTGAATCTCTTGTTGTAACCTCCGAACATCTTGCCGCTGCTGATCTCGGTGGGTTTGGTGTCCATCTCTGGTTCTGATTAGGGGACTTCCTTGGAGTAGGTTGGTTTTGGGTGAGTGAAGATCTGCGAGTGAGAGTGAGGTTTTATATCATCGTTCCCCTCACCAGATAATCAGAGGACTGCTGTTATCCTAAATGATGATTTTAGTTTTATTTTTTTCTTCAATTACTTTTTTACCTTTTAAAAAAACTATTTTCATATTTTATTTTATTTATTTTGTTCAAAGGATTTTTTTATCTCACTTTGGTCACTTATTTTGCTTAAAAAAATTCAAAATAACCCTTCAATTATTTAAATATATTTAAAATGATATTTTAGTGTTATTGAATGACAAAGTTAAATATATTTAAATAATTAAAATATTATTTTGGATCTTTTAAAAAAGATAAGATATCAAAATGAATTTTTTAAGAGATAAATTTTTATTTTGAATTTTTTAAATAAGATAAAAGACTAAAGTAAATTTTTAAAAAATAACTAATTATTTTGAACAAAATAAAAGATCAAAATATTATTCATAAGTTTAATTACTTGTTATGTTGATTTAATTAAGTTTTTTTTATATTCTTAATTCTAAATATTTTTAACAACTTCCAATTTTTTATTTTTAATATGAAGTTAACATATGGATCCATTAAGTATTTATATTTTTAATAGTTTTCATGTCAACATAACAAATAACTATCATGTGACATATGAAGATGTCATGTGATGAAGAGTAATTTGTAGTTTTATGAATTTGTCACATGGTATAATATTTTAATTGTATTTTAAAATTCAGTTTTTAAATGTTTATAAAATTTTCATTTTTTATTTTAATGCATGCAAAATTTTCATCCTTTTTGTTTTAATTGTTTATTTATTTTTTTTCAAATGCATTCCACTATTAATAAACAATTCAATATAATCTCATAATTTTTAAAATGATACCATTTGATTTCATAAATAAAATTTTTAATAAACCCTGTCAAGTCAATTTGAATAGAAGGAATCAAAAATATCAATTTGAAAATTAATAAATTAAATTGAATCATCTATTAATAATAAGACAAAATTTTAAAAAAAAATAAGATGACTAAAAAAGTAATGAATTTTTAATATTATTATTTTAGTCACATTTGAATTTAGACTAATATAATTATCGATTTACATTTTTCAAGAGTTTTTATTTAATTTCTTTCACTATAAAGATTAACGTGGCAACAGCGTAGAAATTCGGGAACCAAAGTAATTGTTTACTCTAAACTTTTTTTTTTAGAGGATTTACTCTCTAAGCTATTCATATTACTTATTTATTTCTTATTTTAATTTATACTTTATTATCTAATATGTTTATTTCTTTCATAAATTATAAGCGATAGTATTTTCGTTTGGTTATTGGAAGGATAAATATTTATTTTTATATGCTTAGAATTTATAAGAAATAAAAAATTGTTGTTATGTAAAATAACCAAATAAAATTTTTAATATGTAAATAATATTGTAATTAAAAATTGTAACAAAATAAATATCTTTCAATACATAAACTATATTTTGGATTACAATAAATAATTTAAATTTCAATATAAGATTAATTTTAATTAGATTTCAAAGTATTTATAGGGAAAAAATGAGGATTCTATATAAGAAAATCAACTTGATTTTCTTTTTATGAAGTTACAAACAATTATTTATTAAAAAAAAATAAATTCTTATTAAGTAAACTTAGATAAACACTCAATATTACTAGAGTAAGCTTTTAAAATTGTTATATTGATAGTTTCTTTTAAAAAAAACTTAATTTTGAGACGACAAAAAAAAAACACAAATTGAAAGGGACAAACAACTAAAAAAATATCAAACGTATTAATAAAAATTAATAAAAGTAGTTTAAAATGAATGAAAAAAAATATGAATTGCGAGAGTAGTGTGTAAAATAAAAAATTCAAGGGAGAAAAAGAAGATAACATTGAGAATGTTCAAACAAGGAAATGAGTTTCATATTCTAATTTATAATATAAGAATATGTTGTTGTAAAAAATTATATAAAAATAAGTTTTTCTGTACAACAAGACTAAGAGTGCAGTCTAAAAATCACAAATTTAGGCTAAGTTTTAGAGTATTAGGAATCCTTAGAGAATAAATTATGAAGAAAAACCCAAAATCACGATTTATAGTAACGAGTCACCGAGGTTAATAGTCAGCCTGTGAATTCCTTGTTGCCCGTGTCCAATGAAACACTTCAAGACACAATGTAGCAAAGATCACAGCATGCCTATGAATTTCCTATTGTCCATGAACCATATGCAATGCTTCCAAATAGCAGATATCCCAAATAACCCATGAGTTCCTTGTTGCCCTTGAATGAATCCTTGGAGCTTCCTTACACTAGTCAGCAAAGTTCACAGGTCAACCCATTAAGCAGAGTTTACATGTGAAATATCATATGTCATGCATCATGACATGATAAAATTTGTCCTAAAAGTTGTTATTCAGCTTAACCAGGGAGGTTATGAAAGAGTTCATGTGAAGCTCTGGCCTCGTGGGTGATATTTAGTGTGGGATCTCTTGAAAGTTGATGTTCATCCCATGGGTTGGAGTGAAGTTGCAAAGTCAAGTAACCCTGATGTGTCATTGATAATCTTATGTCGGATGAGAATGTCGTGTTGAATTACCCATGGTGTGAAAATTTGTCGACTTGATGTTCTCCCAAACTTCTCTCACAATTGTTTCGACCAATACCATAGGCATTGAGGATAAGTCGGCAAGTCCATCATTGCATAAGCATCTAAAGTTGAATATGTCACTAAAACATTTTTTTACTTTAGGTCACGCCAAAATTGTCCAACTTAAATCATTATCTAAACTTTGAATATCCCACAATTTTCCAAATGTTTCCTATTATATATGTTTTCTTTGTCTTTCGTTAAATTTCATTCGCACAATCGTTGCTTATTTACATTTACATGAGTCAATGGTTAATAACATTGGAAATTGCTACATATCTTATTATAACAACATTCATACTAAAAATAGTCACCATATGAAATTATGCAAATATGTGCATCTTTTGGCACATTAGATGGCGGAAACATAGTTTCCTTGTTGATTTTATCATTCTTTAATGATTTATTTATTCATGTATTGATGCAAATATAAAATTTCAATTATGCATGTTGGAAAAGAATGGAAACTAGTAAAACAACATCCATGTTGACCTTGTAATTCTATAACAATGTACTAGCCCCCTAAAGAATCAATTAGTAAAAAATGATAACACATATTACATTGCTTTAGCCCAAATTTGAAACACAGAATCATTTAGCCATTATTAAAAAATATGTTTTTTACATTAGTTATTTATGACTTTCTACCTCGGTTTTTAACCGATGTTGAAAGTATTATCGTTAACATCGGTTTTTGAAAACTGATGTTAACGAAAAATTAACAACATCGGTTATTTAAATAACCGATGTTATATAATAAGCATTACACCCAAAAAAAATGTATGAATGTATACAGTTGACATCGGTTTTTATACAAAACCGATGTTATATACGTTAGCATTGGTTCTATATAAAAACGATGTTAACTTCCAAACATTAACATGAGTTTAAGTAAAAAAACCGACGTTAACTTATATGTTAACATCGATTTCTGTTAAAAAAACCGATGTTGTCTTTATGAATTTTTTTTAAATACTCTTTGTTTTTACAAAAAAAAAAACCCAAAATTTAACCTGTAAATATAAAATCAGACCACACAGCACAACATATACCATTTGCATTTTGCTTTCAAACAGGTTTTAGCAGAAAGCTAGCTAGTAAACTATCAATTGTAAAAAATCAATTGATATTTATTAATAACTATCAACAAAGATTATTCAATGTTAAAATGAAACAACAATTGTAAAAAACGTAATGCAAGCTGCCATACCCTAATTTCATCCGAAAATCATCGTTTGCGAGGATGCGGACCTCGTTTGACCACTTCCAAACACTTGAGACCCGTCCCCATGGAATCCGTAAAGTTTTGAGACATTTTGGAAAAGAAACGATAAAAACATGCAAAACACGAGAGTGTGTTTAGTAAAACTGGGGCTGTAAATAGACCGTCAACCCCCATTTTTGCCCGGAGATGATTGTTTGTTGACACACGGATCTCAATTGGTCACTTCGGAAAACTTAACACTCATCATCGTGAAATCCATGAGGTTTCGGAAAGAAAACAACTAAAAACACAAAAGTGGGGGGTGGACTTATCAAACACGGGGATACGCTCAGGAAAATTCATCTATAACACTTGGGAAGATGGGGTGAACTAATCAATTGGGGGTGCACTCAAGAAATCTAATCAGTAAGCAACCCTAGAGGGGGTGAACTTATCAATTAGGGGTGAGCTCAGGAATCTTCCCCAAGAAGCCTCTAGGTGGTAACCACTCCCATTTTCTCCTATAAATAGGGGAAGGGGGCTGAGTTTAAGGATCCAACAATTTTTGCGCTAAGCTTTCACTTGAAATTAGTGAGGAGAAGAGAAAAAAGGAAAAAAATTCAAGTCGAGGTCCTTCCATAACACTTCCAAGACATTTCTGTGAGCGATTCCGTGGAAGTTCTTCATCGTTCTTCGTTCGTTCTTCATTTGTTCTTCACTCGTTCTTCGGTCTTCAACCGATAAGTTTTCGAATCTCAGGCTTTCAATTCATTCTTGTTTTGTTTTCTTTCATTCTTCATCTCGTTTACTTTCGGTATTCTTTTCTTCCGCTTTTAACGAGCTTTTGATCGTTTATTTAAGTCGTTATCTCGCCAAATAATTGATAAAATGAATTTCAACTGATCATTTGTGTTGTAATCTCGTTTAATCACTGTTGAAATAAAATCCAACCGATCGTTCACATTGTAACCTCGGTTAAATAAAAAAAGGCAAAAAATAATAATAAAATAATCAAAATATCTTGAAAAAATATTAATAAAATAATAAAAAAATCAATCGGACGTTTTTCTTTGAAAGTTTCCTTGAATGAATTGACTAATAACCAAAGTGAAACTAAGGTTAAAATCAACTCACAAACCAAGCTTTGTCCGTAAAAAGTCACTTAGAAGAACATAACGTATGCTATACAATTAGATGAAGTTAGGCACAAGATAGATATTAAAGAAAGTAGCTTAAACCAAAGTCTCACGACTACTGTTTCCCTTACGCTCAAGTGTTTAAGCTATTAAGCAATAACAACCAACAAGCGTTCTAATCTTTGTACTTCATCTCATGTCATAAAGTCAGAAATGCCTAAACAAAATCAGAAGGACTTTCATAGGCTTGTAGTGAGGCTTGGCTACAAAAATTATTAGTTTTTCTAGGATTCAAAGGCTTAAATTCTAAGAGAGCATGGATCCTAGACTCACCCAATGTATTTCCTTTTAATTTATTTAGCTTACTCACTTGCCTTGCATTTGACCCTATTACAATAGCACACACTCTCTTTGTTTGTATTTTACTTCTCTCTCTGTTTTTTTTTTATAAAAAAAACACAACTTATTTGTTGTGTGTGCTGAAATGTCTTGCCTTTTCACTTCATATCCCAACTAACTCCCCCAAATTTGGGGCAAATTGCCTTGAATCATATGCCCTCCTAGAATTTAAACAGGGTAGTTGGAGATATTCATTTTAAGTTCAGGGTTCAATTTGAAAATTTAATTCAACTCACAAAGGGTGCAAATGATACAATTATAATTACAAGTAGGCTTTATGGTCAAGTAGTTTACAAATAGAACAATGGCCTTCATCACATTCAAATTTATGCGTTTCATTCTAAAATTCAGAGACTGATACAAAGAATATTACTCAATGTTAGTCGTTCACTCACAATTTAAGATCACACTCTCACCAGGTTATGGTTCAAGCTTTTCTTTCTCAATCAATCTGTCTACGGACTAATATTTCTAATTGCAAGCTCACACACTTGTTCTTTCTTTGTCTATCATACATATTTTCTCAAACTTATGATAAAACACAATCTTCATTTCAGCCATGCATTCAATCCATAATCACCATTTCAAACTCATATCAAACTGCATTTTCATAGAGTCAAGTTAAACTGTTCTTTATGCATCAAGACTTTCAAAATGTTTCCAAAACAAAAAGTAAGTTGTAAACCATATTCACATGCCACAAATCATAATAGTTCATACGTACTAAAACCATACAACCACTATACTACGCAAACATAATAATTAAAATGTACTCATAACGATATAATTATAATAATAATTAGGATAGGTAATCAAATCCTGTCATTCATCTCGATCCTGCTCCTCATCATCGAAATGTAACATTGGCGTCCCCGGAGGAGTAGTGATTTGTCCCCCCCTCCTCATCTGAAAACTAAAGCTCAAGTGTGGCTGGAGGAGTGGTGTTCAATGTCAGGACCGGTGTGGTAAGGTCCTTTGGTATCTCTAAAATAAGAGTAGAGGGGTCATCTGGTCTCTCATGTACTGGTGTAGGAGGATCTGCTACCTACTGAGCAAAAGATAACTCCATCCTTGGTGAGAGTGGATCTTCTGGGGTCTGTGGTGTCCTCTCAGGAGTAGCAGCCTCCTGTCTCATTTGTGACTCACCTGCTTCAATAGTCTCATGTATATCTGGCACAATTGGCTCAAGAAAAATAGTCTCATCTCTACTCCTGCACCTGAAAAATCTAAAGCTCCAAGGATGGTAGCCTCAGAAGACGCATCATATACCTGTTGAGGTACCTAAGCACTAGGGCCCTCACCCTCTCTCATAGCAGAAGGTACGGTTCCAGGCCAGGATACCTTCTCAATGAACTGTTCTACCGACAGAATGGACCCTGGAGGAGTTACCACCTGTAGGCTTTATAGTAATAAAATTTGTCCCTAATGAATACTTTGAAGCATGGCTTCAAAGCGCTGAGAGTCATGGGCAGCTGGTGTAGGCGTGGCAGAAGTGGGAGGAGCTGGTGGTGCAGAAAAAGAAGGAGCATTTGCTGGTCGAGCCCTTACCTTCCTGACCCTTCTGAAGTTAACTGTCAGATCATCCATATTCCAACAGTTTTTATTAATGTAGGCCAAATTAATGGCCAGGCTCAGGCTCTCATAGGTCAGACTGTCAGAGGTAACTCCTCTAGTTCTACACAGGGCAATGATCAAGGCTGGAAATCCGAGCCTAGAGGAGTTACTTTAGGCAATGGTAGAAATCTGACATGAGATTATGGCTCTAATGTTCATGTCCATGCATGTGACTAAGCCCTAAACCAAACTGGCTCTATCCATATTAAGATCAGAGGTGTGGGAAGTGGGAGTCGGGTTACTGTAGGAGAGGACACTCCATGTCTGTGCAAGAGTGGTGAGATCTTTCCTCAGAAGCTTCCAAGGATGGCCCCCTGCATTTAGAACAAAACCCCTACCAGGGATGCAGAGATGGGCAGCAAACTCTTGAGGATCAATCCTCATCCTCGAAAACCTAGAATAGGTAGGCAGTGTCTCACCCTCCTCCAAGACTATTGGAGTCTCTAAGAAAGAATTTAGACTGTCAGCATCAATCCTGATTAAATGTCCTCTCACCCTCACTTGCTTAGGGCTCTGGTCTTCCGAGCTGTATAAATTGGCATAGAGTTCTTTAACCACTGCCACATCTATGCTTCCCTCCTGAAGGTTGGTGAGGCATTTATGTAGGTTAAACCTCTTCAACTCTGCCTTAAACTCGTCAAATTTAGTATGATAAATCTTAACATTCCTTTCCGGAAGGATCCTCCGGTCCAGAATGTTATCTGTATTTTTGCAACCTACCCTTTTGCGGGCGAGCGAGGCGAGGCTCACGGGTGCGTCTTCCAAAGGAGGAAAATGCGCGGAGTCGCCACCAACGTTTATTTGTGGAAAACGTTGGAAAAACCAATGGAAACCGGTTATAAAGAATATTCCAGATTAGGGAGTTGTATTTACGTTTGAGGAAGGTATTAGCACCTCTCATGTTTGTCCCAAAGGACAACAACCTTAAATTAGAATTGTGTGAAATTGTGTATCTAAACTTTTATTTCTTTTTTAATTTTTGAGGTCGACAAAAGCGGGGCTTTTGCTCCTACGTACCCTCCATCGAAGAGAAAATCAGACCTACGTAGTTCTTTCTAAAGGGCAAATTAAGCGATTCTTTTTACTTGGAAGGAGGTCCTTTTAAGGCGTTGGACCTTAAAATGACCCATTTTTACTTGGTGAGAAAAACTGAGGTATCGAACCTTAAAATCCTTTTTAGTGATTTTTTTGCGGACGAGCTTGACTTTGCGAGTTGATTTTAGCCTTAGTTTCACTTTAGTTATTAGTCAATTCAATTAAGAAAGAGAAATCCCAAAGAGAAATGTCCGATTGATTTTTTTGGTTTATTTTACTAAAAGATATTTTTTTTATTATTATATTATTATTTTACCTCTTTTTGGTTTCCAACGTGGTTACGGCATGACCGAACGGTCGGATTTCATTTTAACAGAAATTAACGGATATTACAAATCAAATGGTCAGTGGAAATTTATTTTATTTTTTTTATTAGACGAGAAAATGACTTAAGTAAATGACTAAAGCACGTTAAAAGGGGGTACGGAAAGTAAATGAAACGAAAATAAAAGTACGTGAAACAAATGGGGACCACCAAGGGTACATATAATGAATTAAAAAGTTCGATTTCGGGAACTTACCGGTTGAAGATCGAAGAACGACGAAGAACGAACGACGAAGAACGGTTGAAAATCTTCGCGAAATCACCCACGAAAACGTTACGGAAACGCCTCAACTTGAATTTTCTTCACGGAAACAATTTTTCTCACTAATTTTAAGTGATCCCGAAGTACAAAAAATATAGGAAAATAGGGGAGGAGCTTGCCACCCAGCTCGCCCAGGCGAGATAGGTTGCTTCCTCCAGAAGCAACCGCCTTCTGGAGGAACATCCTGGAAGGCCCAAGTCGGTCAGGTTGCTATTTGCACCTTTTTTTACTAAGTACACCCCCCTTTTACTTTTTTTGGTGATTCTTTTTCCGTAACGTTACGAAACTTTACGAATTTTGTAACGATACTTGTTTTCTTTCCGTAAGGTTACGGAACCTTACGGGTCACGTAATTACTCTTTTTTTGGCTTTCGGAATGTTACGGAACCTCACGGATTGCGTAACAATGCTTCCTTTTGATTTTTGGCATGTTACGGAAACTCACGGATTGTGTAACAATGCTTCCTTTTGATCTCCGGCATGTCACGGAACTTCACGTATTGTGTAAGAAAGGGTGCCCAGTACCTCGAAGTGGTCAAACAAAGGTTGCATGCCGTCAAACAATGGTACCTGGACGAAATTAGGGTATGACATGTATATCGGTTCCAGGCTTCCAAGGATTGAAATCTCCTGGTATCATACTGAGCCTGTGGCCTAGAAGCAGTGCTCTTCCTTTTCCTTGATGCCATCTGTAATAACAGGAACCAAAAATACATTAGACTGGAATTTATTCAAGTTCAAAAACAGAAATTAAAAGCTGAATTTAACTCTAGGCGCTTAGCGAAATATAGTAGGCTTAGCGCACCTTAGGCAAAACAATAAACTAGCTTAGCGCAACAGGTTGCGCTTAGCCAGTTATGACAGGAAAATTTTGTTCTGCATAATTGGCTTAGTGAGATAGATCCTCGCTTAGCCCAAAGCAAATTATTTCACACAGTGGCTTAGTGCATCAGACACGCTTAGCCCAATGATTGTCGCAATGAATTGTGCTAAGCTTAGCAAGGCTGGCTTAGTGCTTTACAAAACTTCAAGATTGTCTAAGTGATATGGCTTAGCGAATCAGACACGCTTAGCCAATCACTTGCTACAAGGAATTGCGCTTAGCTCAAATTAGCTTGGCATAGTGCGCGGCGACCTTCCCAAATTTTTCTAAGTTACTCGGGCTTAGTTGGATGACATTCGCTTAGCCCTCGTGTTGTCTTTTTCCGAGGTTTGGTGGCTTAGTGCACAAATCTTTTGCTTAGCCATGTTCATACCAAATGATGAACATTCATCTGAAAAGATGAACTCGCTTAGCACGGCACGACTGGCTTAGCGAGTTTGCCTGGGAATGCATACATTCACACACTTTTGATGAACTCGCTTAGCGTATCAGCCGCACTTAGTGAGTTCGTCATGTTTTCCAGAAAAACACAGATAACAAACTTTGTTTTCTTCTCTTTTTAGGCCTCTAAAAGGTACCTATCAAACATGCAAGACCATCAAATGTACCCACACAGTACAATCCTTAACAAAGTCCTAATTTTTATCCATTCTATTTACAATATAATCCTAAAAATTAAATTGCTAACCTAATGTCTTCTATCCTAAGGTTTCAACAAAAATGCAAAAGCATAAATGAAGTGAGGAACTTACTTGGATCAAAGGTGCTTTGTGAAGATTAACAGAAGATGCAAGAAGGATGCACAAATGTAATGCGCAAGTGTTTGGGAGAGAGAGATTGCAGGGGATGCGTTTTAGAAATTCTGAGTGAATGTGAGTGTAACTGCTGTTACACTCACTTATCTATTTTTCAACCAACTTGCTTAGCGAGTACGACCGCTAAGCGATAGGGAGAGACGTTTGGTTTCTCAACACACTCGCTTAGCGGGCCATTTTGCCGAGCCCAAGCCCAAATTTTGAAATTCAAATTTTTTTTTGACTGGGCTTAGTGCAAATAGACGCGCTCAGCGAGTTGTGCAGATGAAAATTCCTGCAACTCTCGCTAAGCCGGGCTCATGGCCAGCTTAGCTGATATACTTCATGCTACATACAGAGGGGTATGCGCTTGGCGCAAAAGTGCGCGCTTAGCGCTATCTAGGCCATAAAGAATAGGGCTTAGCGCAAGGTGACTGCACTTAGCCACTAAACATGACGCGCTTAGCAGATGGCTCTGGCTTAGCCCAATTCAGACCAAGCTGAATTTGGCTTAGCTTAGCCAAAATCAGCTTAGCTAGCCCAAATATCTAAAGATGTAGGGGTTGATGCGCTCAGTGCCATTACGACGCGCTTAGCGCATTGAAGACATGCACTTAGCCAGAGGTGCTGCGCTTAGCCAGAGGATTGTTTTTTAGAAAAAAAAATTCTAAGTTAAAATCAGTCCCTTTTTTAAAAAGAAACCCCTATATCTATCATTAAAAACAAGCTAATAAACCCTTTTTTCAATGATCACCAAGCAAATTCTAACTTATGTGATGCATGAAAATAGAATTAAAGAAATCAACATTTGGTTGCCTCCTAGGAAGCGCTTCTTTAACGTCATTAGCTTGACACATATACCTCAATGGTTGGTATCCATTTAGTCCTTTAACTTCAGAACCTTTTTATCACCCTCCATCACCTGCAAGTAGACATTCTGATCTGGTACAGGCTTGTCTTCTTCAAATAGATCAAAATTGATCCTCTGATCTTCAAAACCCATTTTCAATTTCTTTTTTCCCATGTCAACTACACAGCTTGCAGTTAACATAAAGGGACGTCCCAAAATGATGGGAACCTCATGGTCTTCATCCACATCCATGACCATAAAGTCAGCTGGAAAGACCATCTGCTTAACTCTTATCAGTATGTCTTCAATTACCCCATAAGGCCTTGTGATGGATCGGTCACAAGCTGTAAAGTCATTATGGTGGGCATGATATCCAACTCTCCCAACCTTCTACAAATGGAGAATGGCATTAAGTTGATGTTGGTTCCCAAGTCAATGAGAGCCTTCCCCATTGTGACTTCACCTATTGAACAAGGAATAGTCACACTTCCAGGGTCCTTGTGTTTTGGTGGAAGGATATTCTATATCACAGCACTGCAATTGTCCTCCACAACGATATTTTCTTAGTGAATGTATTTGTACTTCCTTGTCAACATATCTTTCAAAAACTTTGAGCAGAGTGGAATCTGCTGCAAAGCTTCTCCAAAAGGCATAGTTATTTCCAGTTTCCTGAAAATGTCTAGGAATCTCACTAGATGGTGGTCCTTATTTTTCTCGGAAGGTACCACAGGATATGGCACTTCCGTACCTTCCTCTGAAGCTTTTTCTTTCCTCTTTTCTCTTGCTTTTTCACTCCTACTCTTTTCTTCATCTTTATTTTTCTCAACTTTTTATTTTTCTTTTTTTCTTTGTCTTTTCCTACCTCTATTTCTTTTTCTTGGTCTTTTATTTCTTTCTCTTTGACCAATATTTGTTTTTCCCTCCTCTGACTCATTGCATCTGTTACCTCCTCGTTCATTTTCCCAGTACTATCCTTTACAACAGTTTGTTCTTTGAAGGCCACAATATCTTCATCCTCAACTGCCACACGCTTCATGTTTCTTGTCATCACAGCATTACATTCTTCTTTGGGATTCTTCTCAGTATTTGCCTTAAAGTTGTTGGATGACTTCTCAGCTAACTGTTTGGCTAGTTGACCCACCTGGGTCTCAAGGTTCTTCAATGCTGACTTAGTGCTTTTGTAATTCGACATGGTTACTTGCATGAATTGAGTCAGGGTTTCCTCCAGTTTGGTAGTCCTCTGGAAGATATTAGGCCCTTGTTGAGGTGTCCTGTTGGAAGGTCCATTCTGGTCCTTATTGAATTGATTACTAGGGTGTGATCTCCATTGTCCTTGCTGATTGTAGGGACCTTGCTGGAAACTTGAGAATCCTCCTTGGTTGTATCCTTGCCTTTGTTGATTTGCCATGTAACTAACTTCTTGCATTTGTTCTTCAAAAGGAATACAATGGCTAGATTCATGAGCACCACCACAAATGGTACAACCTCTAACTTGCAAAATAGAAGACTGTGAAGGTTGACCAGTAGACAATTTAGTTGGAAACTTACCAATTGTTTCTATTAAGATCTCAAGTTACTTAGAAAGCAACTTATTTTGTGCCAACACAACGTCTTGTGATGATAATTCCAATAAACTCTTCTTGGTGGGTTGATGCACTCTATCACATAGAATAACATGATCACTGGCAGACATATTTTCAATCAACTCAATTGCCTCCTCAGGGGTCTTCTGCTTTATCTTTCCTCCTGCTGAAGCATCTAACAACTGTTTGGATTATGGTCTTAGCCCATCTATAAATATATTCAGTTGAGTTGGCTCAGAGAGTCCATGAGTGGGAGTCTTCCTTAAAAAACCTCGAAATCTCTCCAATGCTTCACTCAGGGATTCATCTGGGAATTGGTGGAATGATGAGATAGCAACCTTCCCTTCCGTAGTCTTTGACTCAGAGAAGTATTTTTTTAGAAACTTTTCAACCACTTCCTCCCACGTCTTCAGACTATTTCCCTTAAATGAATGAAGCCACCTGTTGGCCTCTACTGCCAAAGAAAATGAAAATAAGCTGAGTCTGATGGCATCGCTGGTACTCCAGCAATCTTCACGGTGTTACAAATTTCTATGTACATTGCCAGATGTGCATAGGGGTCCTCATTTGGTAATCCATGAAATAAGTTTCCCTATATCAGATGAATCAAACAATGAGGATAGTTTATGTTGTGAGCTTGGACTTCAGAACGCGCAATACTTGTAAAGAATTGTGGCATTAAGCTACTAGAATAATCCTTAAGGGTAACCCTTTGTTGGTGTTTATCAGCCATCACAGAGGCTTCTGGTAAGTATATAGCGGATTCCCTTGATGATAGTGAATCAAATGATGTAGAGTCAGAAGATTGAACTTCTTCTAGAATGGAAGCTACTGTCCTGTCTTGCAACAAATTCCTTCTCCTCTCGGCTCTGTTCCTTCTTAAGGTGGCTTCATTTTCCAAGTCCAAAGAACTAGGTTGCCTGTGGGAGATCTATGCATACAAAATACTAACAGCAATAACGGTTATCCAATTCAAGAAGAAAACAAATATGAATCAAAGAAAATATTCACAAATAATCAAAGAATAAAGAATAAACACTTAAAGAACTGAACTAAACTTTCCAAATAGAAAGAAGTTCCCCGACAACGGCGCCATAAACTTGTTCGACGTCTGGCAAGTGCACCGGATTGCGCAAGTAGTATAAAATGGTAAGAACCGAGTATTGACCTCTCGGGGAACTTGTTTTACTTGGTAAACTGTGGTTCAGTATATAAACGTCTTGTTGTAAATGGTTTGCGTGGGGTATGGACATGTATCCAAACTAAACTATTAAAACAGCAGATCACATGAATAATGGTGTGTGAAGATAGATATACAACGTGTCGGTCTTCCTACCGGGTCCCTGATGTTATAAAGGATTTTCTCTACCTAACAATGCTCATGTGTTCTATATTGTCTCCTGAAATGCTAAACCCCGATGTCTTGTGCATGTTTAGCCTAGTCCTACTCAAGTATCATCCTCAGATTCCTCTTGTTGGACTAAACTTGACCAGAACCGCATTGAGACATACATACCAACAACTAGGTTACCGTACCCCGATCCCTTATGAAGATACGATAAACTAGCCCCGTCCTATCTAGTTCTAAGGATCAAACCATTTCCCAATGTTGAGTGACCCTAACTATGTATGCATCTATGCGATCAAGGCAAAAACATATTAAAATGAAGTACTGATAGCACAACAAACACATAAAACATAATCAGATAGATATAAAAGTATTTATATCAAGTACTCCATAGGAAGAACCAACTGAGGATTTAGCTCTCCATAACAGGTAGGCTTCTTTTACAACAAGGAGAAGAGAAAGTGAAAGATTGAAGAGTTACAGGTAGTGGGGATGTCTCCTCCACCTTTAGAAACCTCACAATCACTCAAAATCTCATCCAATGCTCCACAAGATAGCTTCCTCTTCAAGCTCAGTTATCTCCTGGTCCCTCCACAGCCAAAACTCTAAAAAAAAAAAACTCCACCCTCCTTAATTTCGAGATTCAGCTTTAAATAGGCAATTTTATTGGGATACATGTGCTTAGTAGGAGATGGGCTCGCTTAGCGCATGTAAGTTACTTCTGGCTTAGCGCCAGTAATGCTCGCTCAGCCTGGAGGTTCAAGCAGTGCACTTAGCGAATTGATTCTCGCTGAGTGCATCATTGAAAACTCATCTGCTTCCAGGATTTTCTATGTGCTTAGCCATGAACTGCTGCGCTCAGCGGATGGCTCGCTAAGCAAGAGAATTGACTTAGCAAGCGGCTCAAAATCAGCACTTCCACCAAACTTTCCTAATTAGCCTGAAATTGAAAAGGAATGATCATTAAATACACAAAATGGGATACTAAGTACTTATTCCCTATATTTAACAAAGAGTAATTACAACACTACAAATTGACCATAAATGGGAGGATTTATATACAATTTACACAAGTTTCTTACACAAAAGTTAGTCATATTATCTGACTAACACATTGAACACAAAAAACACAATCAATTAGATATTAAAGTAATTTCATTATTTGTTCCTTAGAAATTCCCAGCAAGTGTTTAGCTAGTCATACAGAAAAACCCTAACACAATTGAGATTAAGAGTAGAGAATAATTGTTCCTTACACAAGAAGGGGGATCCCTCCTTCTATTCTAAGCATCTCACAATCACTCTGCAACTTACTAATATCTCTAATTACAAAACCTAGGTCTCTCTGCAAAAACTGCTCTTCTTGCTGCCTCCAGAGCTCTTTTCTCGAAATAAGCATTGTGGTGTGCTCTGACTTCTATGTGTGATGGTGATTCTCTAGATTGTTATCCTAATTCTGCATAAAATAACTTTAAATAGGCTCTGAACCCGTGACATTGCTCTTAGCGCCACCCTCACGCTTCGCGCGAGTAAGTGGATTTGAGCTTATTGCCAGTCATGCGCTGAGCCTGGCTAAAGACAACCACTGCGCTTAGTGCACTGATCTCGCGCTTAGCACGCGGCCTTGATATTGGTGTTGTTCCAGATTCTCTGTCGCGCTAAGCCCGCTGAAGCTGCGCTTAGCAATGGATATGCGCTGAGCCCAAATGGTGAGCTGAGCGCAACTACCACTTTTAGCACTTCAAGATTTAGTCTCTTTTAACCTGAAATATGCACATATTTTATCATTAATTCCAATGGAAAGTATTCTAGAGATAGCTTTAATAATAAAACAAGATTTATTTACAAATTACTACAAAATAACCATAAATTGGGGAACTATACAAGTTTTAGAAAATGTTTTCTATACAAAAGTTAGTCGTATAAGACGACTAACAGCTGTTAAACAACCAATGTAAGAATTGTAGGAGTTGTAGTTTTGTAAATAAGAACAAATTTTTACATAGATTGAAAATTTAACTAATCTATTTTTTTTACATTGAGTTAAAGTTTAACCAACATTGGAAGGTTTCCAAAACTTAATCGAAATTTTAACTGGCTATTGTCCTAGGATAGGTGTGTTTGTTAGGGATTTGAAAGAGGGCAAGCACTTTGTAAGGGTAAGTGGGAGAAAGAAAGTTTATGAGCAAGAGCAATTATATTAAGCCCATCATGGTCTCCCACAAAAGCAACCCCCACAAGACAAAGCATGTGTCACTTTTATCTTCATGCTCTTTTTCAACATTGATGCATGTCAATGTTTTGGCTATATTGATTTGTCATAGTTGATGTTTTTTGGTGGAGGAAGAAATGTGCATGTGTCATGCATGAAAATAGGATTATTTTTTAAAATATTCCATCTCATAATTGGTTGTCTAAATATGACATATTGGGTTAGTGTCTACATAAGACATGCTTCTTAACCACCTTATGACCCTCACTAGGAACAATTTCCAACTTCCAAGGTTAAAGCATGTAGCAAGGAGAAGGATGGCAGTCACAGGTCTTTCAGAAAACAAGTCATTGAGCCATCACCTATCCTCCAAGTGAGATTAGGCAAAACATGATCCCAAGTTTTGAAAATCCCCATAAAAGATAAGAAGCATATTGTGACCGAGTTTCCCTGAGAACAAGGTCAGAGTTACACTTATACTTGCCCTTCACAACAACAACATGAAGATAATGTTTTCTTAGGCATAAATGCTAACACACTTTCATTATAAAATTTTTGTTTATACCACTCCTACAACACAGGCTAAGACCACCTTTATCTATTGTTTGCATACATTTTTCAAGGAAAATATATGAAACTACCCTTGAGTTTCAAAATCCCCTAGAGGAATCCCTTACACTTTTTATCCAACTTATCACAAAGATATCTTGGAAGATATGCTGATCGCAAGACATATGAAGGTAAGGTTGCTAGTACTAATTTAGTTAATGTTAGTCTCCTAACAAAGGAGAGGATTTGGGATTTCCAACTACTTAAGTATTGATTTTCCTAATAAATAATGCTATGGAAGGTTTGTTTGTCGACCCCCTAAAGCAGAAGAAGCACCAAGTATCCAAATTAATTTTCTGAAAAACATGATTGTGATTTCTACACTTACATAAGTCTTGAGAAGGAAAAACATCCTCAGATCATGCATTTTAAGCATATCCTAAATCAATCTCTCCCTTTCCCTCTCTCTTGTCATGTGTCTTTCTTTTAGACACACTCACATGCTCTTTTTATTTTTGTTAGCAAAGAGTTGGGTTCAAAATGGGTTAGTTGTTAGAGATAGGGGAGTAACATGAAGATCAAGCTTTGAAGAGTTTTGTCTTTTTACATGCCCAACTCCTTATTGAGTGGCATTTGTATTGATTGTTTTTTTAGTCTTAATCTATCTATGTGTGTACATCATGCATCATCATGTAGAAGTAGGAAGATTGTTTCTAAGGCAAGAAATGTCTTCGGTGCATAACTCTTTGTTTTAATCGATTATCGTATACTTATAACCAATTACACAAGTCTTTTGAGAAGCTTGTAGTGAGATCTTCTTCTAGTTTAATTGATTACCCCATATCAGTAGTCGATTACTCTGTTCTTTTGAGACCATGTATGTTTTTCTTGGGTCTCTGCTTTAATCGATTACGAAGGTATAGTAATCAATTACATCATTCTTGAAAGTGTTGCCAAAAGTGATCATGAACACTTTAATTGATTAAATTAAGGATCTAATCAATTACATTGTTCTTGAATGCTTTCCAAGTGTTGGGAAAAACACTTTAATCAATTAAAGTGATAATCTAATCAATTACTTCTTTGAGATAATCGATTACATTGTCAATTTAATAGATTATAGGCGATTATAATTATTTTCTCTATATATAGCCACCTTGTGTTCTCACTTTGAATAGTGAAAAGAACGAGCTTTTACAATTCACTAACTCTAGTTGTTGTTTCTTAAAGCTTTCAAAGGTTAAAGTGAGTTGTTAACATCTTTTGAGATCAAGAGAGATCCATTCAATCAAGCTTTGGTTCTTGCATTTGAACGAAAAGGTTGTATCTATCCTTGACTCTGTTTTCATATGTTTTTACATATTGTTGCAGCATATGCATGAGTCTTTACAACATGCTAGAATATGTGTTTTTTAGTTTGAAGCAAAGGGTAGGTTTCTCTTATGCTTATATTCACAAAGGATCCTAGGGTTGGGTGCCTTAGTTTCATTTTATGGGTAGAAATATGAAATTAGTTGTGATTGCTTGTAAGAACTCAAAGTGCATAGTGGAAATCTAATTCAGGTTGAATTAAATAATTGGAGTAGCTTCTCTAGAAATAAAGAGTAAACCAATATAAATCTTATTGCCCATCTTCTCTTGAATCTTATCTCTCTCCATTACATTCTTTATTAATTTACTGAGTTTAAAGATATTTCACATTGAAGTGCTTTAACAAAAGGGTGTACATGTAATTGATTCAATATCGGTTTTAAACAAAAAGTTTGTGATATGATCACTGGAAGAAAAAGGTTTTCAAAACTCTATTTTATTTCAATTTGTTTTCAAAACCAATTCATCCCCTCTTGGTTTGTGAGTCTCATCATTTTTTTTTTCATTTGTTTAGGATATGTTTGTGCAGAAAAATGCCTGAAACATAAGTCTAAGAGACATTAGGCTTTGTTTTTTTCTTATTGTGTCAAAATTTTCCAAACAATCCAACTTTGTTGCTAGATACAACCTTTATTTTAGTAATAATGGTCTAGTCCATATGGAAGCTCCTTGTTACTAATTGGAACCCCCTTTGATAGATTTTTTTTTTTTTTTACTAAAACCCAAATCAATCAGACTTAACATCTTATTACTAAGCTAGCCAAACAACACATAATTCAACATAAAAAATTATAATTTGTGAATAAATAAATATATTTATACATAATATAAATTGCAAACAATTTAAACAAATCAAAGTTAATAAACATCAAAATCAACATAATAATTCACAAACAAAAATAAATTAAACTTAACAATCATCAAATACAATGACATAAAAGATCACACAGAGTTATTTCTTGTGTTTTAATTCATTCAAACTAAATAATTTCATTTTAAGAAATTATTATTAATTTGATTCTATTAAAATACCGAAAAACTTAAATCTCTTAAAATATATCATATTAGAAGAGTTGGTCAAAGATGATTCATGATTAGATTCATATTATACCCCTAATTAACAAGACCCATTTGGTTCATGGCCCAACAAGCTAACAATGTGATAGCTACCCAAACCAACAAGTCAATCACAAACAGCCCAATTAAACCAATAAAATGACACAAACATAAAAAAATCCAACAAAGGCCCAAGTTAGGCCCAAATTATATAAATTCTTATTTTAAGTAGTTGCTCCACTTTAAGCTTTTTTTTTTTTTTTTTAATTTTCGAGTTCTCTATCAACAAATTTGGGGGTTTGGGGTGAGTTGTTCTTTAACATTGGAGATTTCAATTTTGAAGATCTCAATTTGGTTACACTATTGCGATTGAATTCTGAACTTGGTTCAATTTATAAGTTTTAAATAAAATTAAGATTGTGGTGGTTAAAATACGCTAAAATGTTTAAATTATTTTAAAATAATTAATTTTATTATTTAAAATTTAATAAAATAAAATAAAGAGTGACAATTAAAAATTCATAATATATCAACATTAATTATTTTAAAACATAAGAACAATATATTATTGTACCAAATTTTAAATATGAAAGATAAAAAAATGAAACTTTTAAAAGATAAAAAATTAAAAAAAAGTTTTGCAAAATGATAAGAGACCAAAAGAATATTTTAGCTTAAACAAAATGATCAACTATTTATCAACAAATTGAAAAATAATTCTATGTGATTACGAGTCAAAAAAGATCAATTAATCACTACATTCTATTATTTACATTATTTTAAACTTTGAAGATTAAATAATCTAAAATAAAAAGAAACGTAAATTGGTTATTTAATCCCATAAATTGCACGCAATAAAAATAAATTTTATTTATAGTATAAAAGGTTAAATATATTTTTATACCTAATAAATATTCGATTTTTGTGTTTATTTTTTAATAAATTTTTATTTTGTGTTGAGTCCCAAAGGAAATAACACTTATATTTTTTATTCTTGATATTTTGTTTTAGTCGTTGATAAATTAGAAATTTTTGTGTTTGCTTCTTAGTACATTAGCAAATTTTTTTAGTCTGTATTAATAGAAAATGAAAAAAATTTATCATGGAACAAACACAAAATTTGTTAATGTTTTAGGGACTAAAAATAAGTGTCAAGGACCAAAAATAAAATTGTTGTTTTATTAGATACTCATTGCAAAAAAAAATTATTAAGGAGCAAATGCAAAATCTGATATTTATTAAGAATAAAAAATATAAGCCTAATATAAATATAAGTATAACATTATAAACTTTGAAGCTCTCATTGCATAATTATATTATTTAATTTATTAGTGTGACAAATTAGTCACTTTGTTAAATTTGTGATATTATTTTGTTATTAAGTTGTAATGTTCGAGGACAAAGTTGACAATAAGTTATACTTTTTTAGGACTAATTTGATATTATGTGTAAAGTTTAGGAATCAATTTTTCATTAAATTATCTATGCGACTAATTTGTTACACATTTAATAACTAAACGAATTAGACTATTTGTTTTAAGTACTTTTTTTTTGTTTTAATTTCTTAATCAATGTTGTAAATACAACTATTAGCAAGACTCACAAACTATTGTACCATCACCATCATAAATTTCCAAACAAGACAAGCTCAGAAATGGCAGGACCTTACTGAGCACATCATTTCTCAAGTTTCCAATTAAGCACGTAGGGGCAGGATAGGCATACCCAGCTTGTGAGCACCTAATAGAAATTCCTCGGTGCTTCATGGATAAGAAAATTTTGTTACTTATAATAACGTGTAATAATTTTTAGTAAGACAATAATCTACCATAAAATTAAGTAAAAATTCCTCATATAGACACGAAATACCAAAGATATCTCTAAGACCTAAATGATCAAGTGAATTTTTTAATAGGAAATTGGAATAGGCTAACTGCCAATGAAGCATGTCACATGGAGCATGATCAGCAAAGTCATCCAATATTAATGAACCACCGAGGGAAGTTGGCAACAGTCACTAACCTTTAATGCCATGCCAATAGGCTTCAGCCATACAGCTTCATTATTACATTGTAGTTATAACCTCTTTTCTCTCTCTCTCTCTCTCTCTATATGGCATGACCAATGTGAACAAAAACCTCTTCTAGTTTCAGTCCTATTAGTTTTTATAAGCTCCACTTCAGGCACATTTCAGTGCAAACACATAATCCTCATTTTTCGTTTTGTTTCTTGTGAGCTTTATTTCCATCAACAAGGTCGGCTATTGCATTTAAAACAAAATATTTTGGACTTTTTTGTGACTAAGGAAATCGACCCTTTGGTTGAATAAACGTAACTTTGTAGTTCCCACACAAAAGTTAAGGGTATTTTGTGTTTTATTGTCTTTTGCTGCTTCTAGCTTCGTTTTGGTTGGGTAGATGAACAACTCTAGACGGAGAAAACAAAGTCACTTTTGTTTCTGAATTTTTTTTTCTGGTCTTTAGGCATGTGCACTGCTTAGGAGGCCAAAAAAGGGACACATTATTATTAGTAATGGTATGACATATTCATGCAATTCTCTATTTCAACTATAGTCTGGAGTGAGAGAACCTTTCGATCAGAAAATTTGGAAAGGAAGACCTCAAATATTAGTTAGTTCAGTGTTTGGTCCAGCAAGATCCACCAAAAAGATTTGATTTTGCAGTTCATTTTACATCTTATTGGTAACACAAACCTCTGATCAAAAGGGTCAAATTCGGTAGTTGTGTTAGAGGAATGTGGAAGGCCTAAGATTTAGAGGGCTCATATAGTGGTGTGTGATGTGTTTAGTTTATTTATAGGCATCAAGCCTGGATTAGAAAGGAGGACTCACCTATTGGAAAGTTCATAGAACTAGAAGCAAATAAAGCATTGGAGATTTCATTTCAAGGCTTGTGTTTATGCACTGTGGGAAGCATCATGGGATTAGTCAGTAATGAATACTCAAATGGATCTGTTCAGAGCTGCAATGGATTAGAGGAGAAGCTTGATGATCTTCGCGGCCTTGTTGGCAAGGCTGATGGTGATCCTTTGAGAATAGTGAGTGTTGGTGCTGGTGCTTGGGGCAGTGTTTTTGCAGCTTTGCTGCAAGATACTTATGGCCAATTCCGCGACAAGGTGCAAATCAGGATATGGAGAAGGCCAGGAAAGACAGTTGATAGAGCCACTGCAGAGCACCTCTTTGAAGTTATCAACTCAAGGGAGGATGTGTTGAGGAGATTGATCAGGCGCTGCGCTTATCTGAAATATGTTGAGGCTAGACTTGGTGACAGGACTCTTCTGGCTGATGAGATTCTGAAGGATGGGTTTTGCTTGAATATGATTGACACACCACTTTGTCCATTGAAGGTGGTCACAAACTTGCAAGAAGCTGTTTGGGATGCTGACATTGTAGTTAATGGTTTGCCTTCAACCGAAACACGGGAGATTTTTGAAGAGATTAGTAAATATTGGAAGGAGAGAATCACAGTGCCAGTGATAATCTCTTTGGCAAAGGGTATAGAGGCTGCATTAGAGCCTGTTCCCCATATTATAACCCCCACAAAAATGATTAACCAAGCAAGTAAGATTTTTCTTATTTTTATGAGTTATCTTTTCTCCATTATTCTGGCTTCTTTCTTATACTTCAAAGGCCAGACTTTCCTCATACATTTGATACAATAGAAGAGAATCCCATCAAGATTTTAAACTGCATTTGCACAACCACATCAGTTGCATTTGCCTGCAATTTTGTTAATCACAATACAACAACACAACTGTGACCATAACTGCAATTTAAAACCTTGGATTGTATGAGCTCTCATATAGAAGAATATAACTTCAACTCTTTTTTCTTTTTTACTTTTTTTATGTGGCAAACATCCTTATTTAATTAGTAAGTACAAAGTTGGTGCTGTACTGGCTTTCTTTAGTTTGGTTGGGAGTGATATGAGTTAGGAGACATACATCGTTCATTTAACAAAGGAAAACTGTAAAGTAGTGAGGAAATCTTTGAGTCATGATTCAGGGAATCATTGATATCTCACTTTTTGACATTTTTCATACAGTCACATCAACCTGCTATTTGGTGTATGCTTACTTCATGAATAACCTCTCTTTTGACCAGTACAGCTAGAGATGAAGTCTAGTCAAAGAAACTTCCGCAGCATTATTGTGAGTTTTATTGGTGGAGATAATTTTTTGAATGAATGTGAAACTCAACCTTCCAATCGACCCCTAGCAAGTTCATTTCACTGAAATTTATGTCATATTCATATTTAGGTATATTACATATCCAGGATTTGGCTTCTCTTCTTCATTTTAGAGTATAAAGTTCAGTAATAACAATTGATTCGGAACTTAACAGTTGAAAACGTTATAAAATACATGTACTTATAAAATAAATCAAGGGGAAGTCGTTAAAATTTCAATAGTTGATTACTCTGTACTTGTCCTCTGAAGTATACTTCTCACTTTAAAGAATCCAAATCCATATAAACTGATAGTCCACCAGCTAGGTACTGCTATTTGTTATCTAGAATTTGTTTGATAACGACCAATGGAAGCTGGTAATTTGGTAGTATATCTATTTTTATCTTTCCTCATTCTCAACTCTTTACAATGCATACTTTGACAGCTGGAGTGCCTATGGAGAACATACTGTATCTTGGTGGTCCAAATATTGCCTCAGAAATATACAACAAGGAGTATGCCAATGCCCGAATTTGCGGAGATGAGAAATGGAGAAAACCTCTTGCAAAGTTTCTACGACAACCACATTTTATTGTCTGGGACAACAGTGACCTTGTCACCCATGAGGTCATGGGTGGCTTGAAAAATGTCTATGCAATTGGTGCAGGTAAGATTCTAATTAGTTAATAGCACAAGCTTTACAGCTAAGAAGTAACTTGTTCTAATCTGTATTGCCATATCTTTTATATGTTATAATGGTTGCGATTTTTGTGGATAACCCTTTGTGATGACATTCTACCCTTTTAGTTTTGACCCCCATTCCAGTTTTGAATGCTATACAAGCATTGTAATGAGCTTAAAAAGTAACTTCGATGAATGATGATAGGAGAAATGAACAGATGAAAGAAAGCTAGTTGAGATCCATATGGAAATCAAATAAGTGTTTAAAGGCTTTATCATTGGTCCATTTGCTTTAATATGATATCATATTATGCTTTTTCAGTTTTCTTAAGATTTTTTCTCCTTGCATATGCTAGTTGGCTGTCCAGAAATTGTGTCAAACTTTTTTCCTTTCCATATTCCAAATGTCTGAACATCATCTTTGCTATTGTTTGGTCCAACTCGCGTTGAAGTCTGTTTTTCTTAGGAATACTGGCTTGGTTTCAGTACTGACTCCAAGCGACTATGCTAAGAATTTCAGTGTGTTATTGTGTACAAATCAAAGTTTAATCTTACCATAATTATAGAAAAGACTATAAAGTTTATCTACTATAGTGTAGTGAATCGGGGTTATTCACTTTTAAGAGAAATAAAACATTTCCAAACAGTAGTCATCAAGTAACACGGTCATGCCTTGGACCATAGTTACCAGGTATATATGCGATTACGGTTATGAACTTTTGAGAGAATTCTGTAATTATGCCTTAATTAGACTATTGGAACAACCTCATTTATATACACCAATTTTGACACTCATCTTATTTACCTCTCTTTTCCTTTCCTAGCACCATCACATACATCACTTTTTCTCTTTTTGGTTCCTACCTCTCTCCTCCTTCCCAAGGTTTATACACTGTAAAAGATACAAAACCTTCATTGTTCTGATTGAAAACATGGCTTTGCCGTGTCAAGAAACGGGAACTACATGGCCATGAATTTTGACCTCAGAATAACAGCAATAGGTTCCATGGTCCTGTCTGCTTAAAAGTTGTTGGAATGGAGTCATCCAATTTGCATATTTATAGTGTAAATTTTGTCTTTTGTACTGCTGCATAAAGATCATAAGCAAAGTGAATATGCAACTAATTTGGTTCAAAAATCTTGTTTCTTCCATAAAATCTCCAATCAATTGCTTCAAATGTGTCAAAAAGGCATAAAATGGTATAAGAAACCTATCAAACCATTCATCCATAATTGTTTTTAATCTAATTATTTAATAAAAGACGTAAAATTAACAAGACACTTCTGTGATGTTAAATAAAGCAAATCAAACATTCAATATGTGATATTATTGCAACCTATTAAGTAATTTCATAGCTCTGCAACTATATGGTATCTAATGGTTATCAACTTTTTATGAAGTCATATAACAGAACAGTTACTCTTATTGTGGTTTTACAAAAATTGAAATTCTTATGTTTTCAAACTATGGTTGATTCTCACAATGCTAAGTGGCTAGATCAGTTCATTCATAACTAGAATTTATTATTTTGAGAATGCACTTTTCATCTGTAGTGTTTTGGGTTAATGCTAATTCTTGTTCTCTTCCTTTTGTTTAGTATTACTAGTGGCAAATGGGAAAGTTTGACTGTGACAATAGGAACCTGCCTTGTTTCATTTCCACAGCTTACACTTATTTTCTTATTATTGTCAGGAATGGTAGCAGCCCTTACCAATGAGAGTGCTACCAGCAAATCTGTATACTTTGCACACTGCACATCAGAGATGATATTTATCACTCATTTGTTGGCTGAAGAACCTGAGAAACTTGCAGGGCCACTATTGGCTGACACTTATGTGACTTTACTAAAAGGTCGTAACGCATGGTATGGTCAGATGTTAGCTAAGGGTGAATTAAGCCCAGACATGGGTGACAGCATCAGTGGCAAAGGAATGATTCAGGTATGTTCTGTAATTTTCCACTTATTAGTTTCCCAACACCTATTCTAAATTCCTTAGGTGTGCCAATTGCACTTTGGAATGTACAAATAGTATAATATGTTAAAGCATCCCTACAATTTCAATGATAGATTTTTTCCCTATGAAAACATAAAGTGGTTTTGGCATTCTTAAAATGGATTTCAGAATGACAGATGTGGTTTTGAATTTCTCCTTATCAACATTTTCTACATTCTAGTAACTGATTTAGAATGGGATTTCCCTTGTATCATGATTGGCATTTGAGGCTTAAAATTTGTAGTTGGATTTAAGAGAGCATGAACAAAGGGAAACTTTCTTGATCTGCTTTGACAAATATGATAGTGCTTTTCATGCTTTAAATGTGAGGACAATTTAAAAAACACAAGTGATTTCCCAGAACTAAAGGATTAATAATTCATAGTTCATATATATCCTGCAAGAACAATTATTTTGTAAAATGTTAAAGTGAGATACAAGTGGGATGCGTTTGACCACTTTGATATTCTGCAAGCTGTAGCAACAAACTACTGTGGATAATTGGCCATAATAAATGCTTTTCTTGGCTAAGTTGTGGAGTTAATATCCTTCACAAGAGAAGGGAGGATTTTTTCCTTCATTTAATTTCTCCTCTCACTCAACATTTTGTCTTAATTGATTCACTCAAATTCTTCTGACTGAAAAAAATGACTGCTATTTATTTTTGAAGGGTGTCTCTGCAGTGGAGGCATTTTTTGAACTTTTGAGCCATTCAAGCCTGAATGTGTTGCATCCTGAAGAAAACAAGCCGGTTGCTCCTGTTGAACTCTGCCCCATCCTGAAGACACTGTATAAAATATTGATATCCAGGTAATTAATTTCTAGCAACCATTATATATATGCCTCTTGACATGACCCTTCCAGCTTATGACTTTGAAAACTAATTAAAATTAAAAAATATTATTCTTACAACAAGGTGAGAGAAACATGAGATGTAATAAATGACACAATTGAGAGACAGACACCCAGAAAATGCTATATTAGTCGTTGTATGAATAATACAACTCATTGAAATTAAACTTAATTACATCCCTATATGCAATTTTTTTATCCATAGGAAGACACGTACCTAGGAATATACACAATAACTCACATGTTTTGTTGAACCAACTAGACCCCATAGGTTCCTATATGCGATTCTAATTGCTTGCATTTTATTCATATAATTTCTCAATCATTAAAATTAAATCTCTCTCGTCAAATTCTGATTAAAAAATGACAAGAATGTAAAAGAGTTATGACACAATGTTGATTTGTATAAATTAATAAAGGAAAAATTAATGAAAATGCTTAAATATTTTTTTTAAAAAAATAAATGCCCAAAATCAGTACTTTGAATCATTTTTTATTTTAATTTAAATTTATTTTTCCTTAAGAATTTACACAAATCAATATTATATTACACCTTCATCATATTTTCGTTAATTATTTGACAAAGCTTGGGATGGAGGACATTATTTTAACAATTAGAAAACTATGAAAACTAATTGTTAATAATTAAAACTAAAGAGACTAAAATTGTACATAAATTAAAGTATAAGGACTGGATCCGCGCGCCTAGCCTATACTACAAGTTTCTTTACCTTGCTACTGATGCATTTTGCATTTCCCAGGGAACAGTTATCGGAAGCTATTCTCCAAGCTCTTAGGGATGAAAATCTGAATGATCCTCGGGAACGCATTGAGATTGCACAAAGCCATGCTTTCTACATGCCTTCACTTCTTGGACAACCCTGATTATTTATCATATATATATATATATATATATATATCCTAGTTAGTGTGTATTAGTAAGCTCCATTTTAGGACAAAAATATCCAATTATCTCTTCTTTTCATTAACTTTTTAATACCTATTATAGTAATTAAATGCTTTCTGTTTTAAAAAATAAATTAAAAAGATATTTCTCTCATCTGTGTCACGTTTAGGTGACTTCTTTCACATAGCATTCGTAAATTCCTCTTAGTCCGTAGTTCATGATGTGGTTCTTGTTGCTCATAGTTCTCTCGTCCTACCTAAATTTACAGGCACCCTTTTCTTTATAAGGACTTTCACCCATGCCAAAAAATGAAATCATTATTTTAGTTCTATGGTTTATTCACGCTACCATCAAGTGCCTGCACAACCTCTACTTGGGATGATAATAATTCTGAAATCGTTAGAGATTGCAGGCCTAACGTGAGAGAGGTGACAAATATATTTTTTTTTTATTTTTTAAAACAAGAAATATTTAATTACTATAATATGCATTAAAACAATTAATGAAGGAAGTGATAATTGGATATTTTTGTCCTAAAATTTTGGTGAAACTTGTTAATAAGCACCAATTAAGGTGGATATTAGCAGCCATATATATGAGAAATTTGTCAAGCTTTAGCTTTTAGGGATACAATTTTAAGAATTTTTTATGGCATAGAACGTAGCATTTAATGATGGATTTTGCAGTTCATACACCAACTAGTATGTGGACGGTATGCATTTCCTCATTTTGGAAAAATCAAGTATAGTAAATTTTAATATTTTGCCTCTCTTATCTTTATAATTTTGAACTCATTCACGCTTATTTAACATGCATACAAAATATTTGGAGGAAAAAATATATTGCCTATAATGATGTTACCTGATCCAAGTAAGATATTATCTAAAAAAATACGTCATCTTAATAATAATAATATTAATCTATATTATTATTAATAAAGAAAATAACTCATTTTTATTATGACAATTTTACCATTTAAAATTTAAGTAAATCTATACTATTTTTTTACAAAGTAAATTTATTCTAATATTAACTACAAAGTCACACACTCCATTAATTCATGTAAACCTAATCCGACTTAAACACGACAATTCCCATTTTGTAATTCACATCTCTTTTCTCAATGTAATTGCAAACTCTTTCACATTTTCTCCTTGCCTAGAAATTGATACAAAGTTGTTGGACACTTACTTCCAAATTATTAAGAGGAAGAGAAATGAGTCACTTATTGTGAAGTGACACTACTACAAAACCTTGTTTCTACAACAACTATTCTAAGACAGTTATGTATAACTGCCTTAAAAAATAACGCAGTAGCATTTTTGTAATTATTATTATTATAATTGTTATTTATGTCGTGGATTCTAAGATGATCATAAGGAACCGTCTTAGAAAGCCACATGGTGGCAATTTTGTAAATACATTGAATGAACACAATAACGGTCCTTGTCTATAACAGTCTTGGTTCATTGTGTAAAAAATTAAAAGTGGCTAGGTCACGCGCGTTGTCTTCTTCCCCGAAAAGTTTACATTTGTCTTGCCCTCCCGTGGTGCCTCTGCATCCCTGTTACCGTCCGGCTACCTAGGTTTTTTGGTGGCTCAAGTTCGCTTGGCTCATCTCGCACGTACAGCTGGCCGGTAAGGAAACCTCATTAAGAGTTTGCAGGTAAGTAAGCGTGCAATTTACTTTTGTATCAGTTTGTAGGTAAGGCAAGGAAAAATGTAAAAGAGTTTGCAGTTACATCGAGAAAGAGATGTAAATTAGAGAATGAGAATCGTTATGTTGAAATGCAATTACATTTGCATGAGTTGTTGGAGTGTGCAACTATGCAGTTAATATTAGTATAGATTTACTCTATAAAAAGAAGTAGTATAGATTTACTAAAATTTTAAGCGTGAAGTTGTCTTAATAAAAGTGGACACCAAAAATAATTATCAAAAAGCGGTATTTCCTTTGGTAAAGAGAGAGAGGGAGGCACTTCATGCTTTTTTTTAATCTATTTTAACTAAAAATGAAAAAAAAAATAGAATTAAAAAAAAACTAACAACATGAGAGGTAGTTATTAGGAGAGAAATGATATAAAAAAAATTAAAAACTGACAAAGGATAAAATGGTCTAATAAAATATGTACATCAAATGGGGTATTTCCTTTATTATTAGTATATATAATATAAATTATAAAAAATATATCAATTTTAGCTTAAAAAATATAATAATAAAATTAAAATGCGAACACACAAACACACGACAATACTTGAATTGACCCTGCTTACCAAGGAACCTGCATGTGAAAAAATATATGGTTATGTTCGGCAAAACATTTCAGCTAATTTTTAAATTTTTCTAATAGCTGAAAAGTTTGCTTGATTGTTATGTAAACAAGTTTTTTTAGTAGCTTCTAACATTTTTTGAAACACTACTTGAAGTAATATTTTTAAAATATTAGTTTCTAACTTTTTATATTCCTTCCATTTTTATTCTCAATATATTTATCTAATTTCCTAGTTATCCTTTTTAAATAAATCATAACTTTATTATATTTTATCATTTTACGTTTTTTCAACTACTTCAGCCGTTATTTTATCAAACACTTATAATTTAATAAACTATTTTTTTAACTTTTAACTCATTTTTCAACTAATTTTACCAAACGTAACTCAAAATTGTTGGATAGTGTAGAATAAAGAGAAGGTAGAGATATGAAGAGTGGATGATTTTATTCTGAATAATATAAGGCTTTTTATAGGCAAACATTACATAGTAATAATCAAATGATCACAAAAGAGAGAAACCCAACCGTTGTAACCTATATTCTAATAATAAAGATAATTATTAACCATTAAAAGAACGGTTACAAAGTTTATAAAATATAGAAAACCAACAAACCCTCCCTTAAACTGAAAGTTTGCAAACTATCAGTTTAAATGAGAATCATTAAGCATGCAGACTCCAAGCAAATTCCTTAGCTTCTGAAATGCAGACAACTTCAATGGTTTGGTCATGATGTTAGTAATCTGCTCTTCACTCTTGCAGTAGATAAGATCAATAATTCCTTCTTTTGATAGGTCTCTTAAAAAATGAAATCTCACATCTATGTGCTTGCTTCTTCCATGCATAATAGGATTCTTTGACAACTTTATGGTGGAACTATTATCACAATAGATGAGAGTTGGACCTTGTTGCTTGAAGTGAACTTCTTCAAGAATATTCCTTAGCCAAATTGCTTGGCAAGCACATGCTGAAGCTACTACAAATTCAGTTTCTGTTGTGGATAAAGTGACAATGGGCTGCTTTCGTGATGACCAAGAGATCACTGCTGACCCCATCATAAAACATAGCCAGAAGTACTTTTCCTGTCATCTGAATCTCCAACATAATCACTATCAGTGAATCCCAACAGATTGAACTCTTCACCTCTCTTATAAAACAGCTCAAATTCTCTTGTTCCTTGCAAGTAGCGAAGGATTCTTTTAGCAGCAAGTAAATGCATTTATGTAGGATTCTCCATGTACCTGCTAATCAAACTTACAGAATACATTATATCAAGCCTAGTTGCACTTAGATACATTAAGCTTCCCACAATCTGTTTATAAAGTGTACTATTTATTTTCTTCCCTTTAGGATCTTTGTGCAACTTCACACCACACTCAACTGGAGTGTTTATAGAATTGCAATCATGCATCTAAAATTTGTCCAAAATATCTCTCACATATTTCTTTTGAGAAAGAAAAATTCTAACATCTGATTACACTAGTTCTATACCCAGAAAGTAATGTATCATGCCAAGATCAGTCATTTTGAACTTATTCATCATAGACTTCTTGAATTCATCAAACATGAGGGTACAATTTCCAGTAAATATAAGATCATCAGCATATAAGCATACTATGAGCATTTTTCTTTTTTCATCAGATTTAATAAACAATGAATGCTCATAGGGGCATTTTGTAAAACCAACTTTTATGAAATAAGACTCAATGCGACTATATCAAGCTCGAGGGGCTTGTTTTAGTCCATAAAGAGCCTTTTTTAATTTGTAAACTTTGTGCTCATTTCCAATTTTCACATAACTAGGGGGTTGATCAATAAATACTTGTTCCTCCAAATAACCATGTAAGAATGCCGACTTTACATCTAGTTGAAATATAGGCCACACATTTTGTGCTGCTAGTGCAACTACTAACTTGATTGTATCATGTCTTGCAACTAGTGAAAACACTTATGTGTGATCAACCACATACTATTGCTTGTAACCCTTGGCCACCAAGCGTGTCTTATATTTATCCACTTCACCATTTTCTTTCAGTTTTGTTTTGAAAACCATTTCACTCCTATGGTATTATGTCCATTTGGAATATCACACAACTCCCAAGTATCATTTCTTTCAATGGAATCAATTTCATCATCCATCGCTTTTCTCCATTTTTCTTCTTTGACAACACTTTCAAAGGTTGTAGGGTCACAATCTAAAAACAAAGCAAAATGAGTAATGGGATCTTCAATTCCTGTTACCTCATAATCAGACATCCATGCAGGCCTTCTTCTTGCTCATTGAGGTCTTTCATCTTCAACTATGATGGCTGGAATTCGTTGTTCTTCTAGCACCCTTGTCTGCAACTCTTCATCTTCATTATCTTCATCAAAGTTTTCAAGAATTTTCTTTGTTTCATCTATGTTATTTTCCCAAAATCTTTCTTCATCAAAAACAACATCACGACTAATAATGATCTTTTTAGTGGTAGGATTATACAATTTATACGCTTTTGACTGATCACTAACACCAAGAAAGATACATTTTTCACCTTTACCATCAAGCTTATATCTTTTCTTATCTGGAATATGGGCATAAGCAATGCATCCAAATATCCTGAAGTGGTCCACTGTTAGTTTTCTTCCACTCCATACCTCCTCTGGTGTCATATTTTTCACAACAAATGTAGGATTTCTATTTAGAATGTGCACGCTCCAATTAACAACTTCAGGCCAAAATTCTTTTGAAACGCCACTCTTAGTCAAGAGGCACCGTACCATGTTGAGAATGGTTCTATTTTTCGTTTCTGAGACACCATTTTGTTGTGGTGTATATGTTGTTGTTGTCAACTCCATCCAGATTCCATGATTTACACAAAAAGTAGAAAATTCATCTGAGCAATACTCTCCATCATGGTCTGTTCGAAGAGACTTAATAGTCTATTCAGATTCTATTTCAACTCGAGCTTTGAAGCTTTTAAATGAAGAGAGAGCTTCAGATTTTTCCTGCAAAAAATAGACCCAAGTTTTTCTTGAAAAATCATTTGTGAAAGTAATGAAGTATTTTTTACCTCCATTGGAAGAAGGATTTATTGAACCACATATATCTGAATGAATCAATTCCAAAACACATTTTGCTCTCCATGACTTTCCATTAGGGAACTGAGAATGATGTTGTTTGCTAACAACACATTCTTCACAAACTTGAGAAGGAATAGTAATTTGTGGAAGGCCTATCACCATGTTTTTTTGTTCAAGGGTCTTCAATCCATTAAAACTCAAATGACCATAACGATAATGCCACAACCAAGTAGAAACAATATCTTTGGCCATTAAACTGGAATGAATGCTTTCAATTTTTAGTGAGAATAACCTGTTTGAATTCATTTTTATAATTGCAATGGCACCTCGAATAGGATCAAAAATTTCACAAGTACCTTTGTTAATAAAAATTTCATAACCTTTTTCTTGCAATTGACCAGCACTTAACAAGTTGCTTTTCAAGTCAGTGACATATAGCACACTAGAAATTGTTTCTACAAATTATTCCTGGTTTTTATTTTAATATCACCTTTTCCCGACACTTTTACAGTAGAATAATCACCAAAGCTAACAATGGAATGAAAATCTTCATTTAAATATGAGAAAGAGGACTTACTTCCACTCATGTGATTACTACAACCAGTGTCTACATACCAGATTTCTGCCTCACTATCTTTTGTGTCTTCAACAACCATAAATAAGGTTTCCACTTCTTTCTCCTTGATAAAATTTGAACTTTCCCCTTTTTCTTTAAGATTAAGCAATCTAGTATAACAATTAGAGGCATAATGAGCAAATTTATGACATTTATAGCATTGTACCTTTGATTTATCATGATCTCTTCCTCTACCATTGCCTTGAAATTGATCATTATTGTCTTTAGAATTATTGTTGAAATCTCTATTTCCTCGATCTCCACACCCTCTTCCTCTACCTCTACCTCTACCCCTTCCTCTAGAGTTGTTGGAATGAGTATTGGTAGAAGCCTTCAATGCGTGCTCCTCCATTGTTGAACTTCTATTCATCTTTTGTTCATGTACTAATAAAGAACTTTGAAGCTCATCAAGAGAAAGATCACCAATATCATTTGACTCTTCAATTGAGCATATAACATAATCAAATTTTGGCGTTAATGAGCGTAGAATTTTTTCAACAATGGTTGTGTCAGTTATTTTCTCACCTTGAAATCACATGTTGTTAGCAATACCCATGGTTCTTGAACAATAATCAGTTACTGACTCCCTTTCTTTCATTTGAAAGAATTCAAAGTCTCTTCTCAACACTTGAAGTTGAGCACGTTTCACTCGTGAGGAGCCTTGATATTTTTTCTTCATTGAATCCCAAATTTCCTTGGAAGTATCTTTACAAAGAATAGTTTCAAGGATAGAACGATCAATGGCTTGAAACAAATAATTTTTGGCTTTTAAGTCTTTCAATTTCATCACTTTATACTCTTTTTGTTGTGAATCTGTAAGAGCTACGTCATCACTTGGTGTTGTCACACCATCTGCAACAACTTGCCAGAACTCCTTGGATTGCAAAAGATTCTCCATCAACATGCTCCAATGATCATAGTGACCATCAAAATGTGGAATGGCCGGTTGAACAAAATTTTCAGAAGACATTGGTGGGACAATTATTTTCTTCTCTCTTTCTCTTCCCTTTTTTTCTCACACTTTTGGACTATTGTCTCTTTCACTCCCTTGGATTGTTTCCTTTCTCTTAACCTAGCTCTCGATACCAGTGTAGAATAAAGAGAAGGTAGAGATATGAAGAGTGGATGATTTTATTCTGAATAATATGAGGTCTTTTATAGACAAACATTACATAGTAATAATCAAATGATCATAAGAGAGAAACCTAACAGTTGTAACCTATATTCTAATAATAAAGATGATTATTAACCATTAAAAGAACGGTTACAAAGTTTATAGAATATAGAAAGTCTACAAATAGTTGATAGCTTAAAAACACTGCTAGCACTAAGACATTAATGCAATTAAATACACTGATGTGGCTTGGAAAAAAATATAGTGACATATGAAGTGGCCATTTGTTTTACTACAGGAGAAAAAATACAATAGAAAAATATGCGAAATTAAAAAAAAAACGACTAAAGGGTAAAATTCACTACTCTTACATAACTTCCATTGTAATAAAGAACTCAAAAGCTATATAGTTTTTTTTAAAAAAAATAATAATTATGACGTGATCTTCGTATTTGTTTTTTTTTTCATATTTTAAAATCAAACAAAATAAATTGAGAGAATCTATCTCAATTGGTTAAACAAGATACTTGATTTATTGTAAACTCTTTTACTGTTTTTTATTCTCACGAATAAAAAAAATTAAACAAAATAATAATTTTTTATTTCTTAACTTATGAAGAAAAATAAGTAGCACACCAATAATTTGTTAAACAAAAAGATTAAAAAAATTAGATATATTTAGTTATTTATCTCATGACAATTCTTGATGTACTATTCTCTTATACTCTTCGAAATTAAACCTTAGTGATCAATCACAATCCTTCTTCAAAAACACCTTTAAATTAATAATTTAAATAAAATGCATAAGATGACTTCTAATTTTTAATTGGTTGACATTGTAAATATCTTTACAATCTATTATATTAAAACTAAAATTTTTAAACTAATATACGGGCTCTGTACATTGAATTGAATCCTAGACGGTGAGCCACTTTTCTAGATATCACAACACATGATAAATCATTCCTTATTGTATAGGAAAAAGATTGAAAAAGTGTTCTTAATTGGATATCTTTCTATATTGCCATTAGAATGGGGTGAAACCAATAATTTGTAATCAGGGAATTTCGCTAAATTTGTAATCACCCTCAAAACCTTGTCTATACTTTATAATCCATGGACTTTGCAGAGACTGGGATGTTTTTCAAAGGAATAACTTAGTACATTACACATTCTAGTATATATAAGCAAAATATTTTGATCAACCTGGTTGATCATCTTTAGTAAAATTCTCCTTTTTCAATCATATTTTTTTTTCATCTACATGACTTGAATATAAAATTTTACTTAAGGAAATCGTGTCTAATACCACTTGAACCAACGAATTGTTGGTGTCACATTGTTAGTTTGTAATTGTAAGAACCTTTCTCGAAGAAGTGTCAAAAAGCATTACCCCATGCTATGTGAGTGAGTCAGGAATTATGTTCTTGTCTTCCTTGGACTGAGCGCGCAGTTAATTTGGATGAATCTATACCAACGGTTGATTTGATAAAACACTGTATTTCAAGGTCCCCAACATCTACCATTCAAGCCGTCAGTAATAGTGTATGGAACATGGTTGGCCTAAAATGATTCATTTCAATATAATGCCACCATATTAACCACAAGGATCGCAACACTTTCATGTATGCTTTTGGCTCCTCTATCACAGCATGGGTCTCAAATGCACAAGGTGAAATGAGTCTTTTCAGAACTAAAGCACGAAACAATTATCATTGTCATGTTTAGAGAAAGAGTAGCTCCACATTGGTAGCTACAGCATGGAAGATCAATGAACCCATGAGACTCAAAACCACAAAAGCTTTAAGAAGGAGACTTAGCTTGGAATTTAGCAAGCCTCTCTGGTTTCATTCAAAAATGAATTTTGTAGTTCAAGATATGGACATTATAAATCAACTGCCTCGTTTAAGGACTTATGACAGCACAACCAACTTTTTTGGTGCATAATGAATATGCAAAACAACCATGTCAGATTTACTAGTGTTTTGCACTGTATTTTCCATTTTCTTTTATGGGAGGAAAAGTGATCATTTGGTTAACTTTACATTTTTTTCATTTTCAATTTGAGATGCAGTTTTATCTAATTACATATCATATGGTGTTGCTATTAGAAAGGGCAGAAGTTACTGTTTGTCATCAAAGAATTTTAAGCCTGTAATCACTGATAGAACGTTGTCTTATGTTTGTAATCCATAGTGGCTGCAGAAACATAAAAAAGTATAGGATAAATTTCATGGGTATAACCAGCCAGATTACACTGTGCATTCAAGTATATTTAGCCAAAATACTTTCCAAAGGCACTCAAACCTTCTAAGGAATAGCTTGAAAGGAGAAACCTAGAATGACTGGTTTCTTAAGCAATGAAGGTACGGAAGAAAGTGTAGAAGTTAAAGAATACCATCGAGAGTCATCAATTTCTTATACAGGGTTTTCATTGACAAATCACTAGTTTGTAAAAACCTTCCTCAGATAAATGTGAGATACATTACCCTATGACCCTAAAACAATATACCAAGCTGTTTAAGTGGATAAAAAAAGTATGTTCTTATCTTCCTAGTGTATGGAACTTGTTTGGCCTAAAATGATATGTTTTGATGGCAAGCTAAGACCCTGAGCTAGTTATTCACGAGGACAAGGACCAGGTCCAACTTGCTAACCACAAGGAGGCCAATGCTTTCATGCATGCTTTGAGTCCACAGTCACCACATGGGACCTAAATGCACAAAGTGAAACAGAAGCTAAATGTAGAAGGAATCAATGACCATGAAATGGGCATTTTTCCCATATTCAGAGACAGATCTGGATCTATATTGGCAACTGCAACATAGAAAATAAACAAAGCTATTGATGCTAAAACATTTGAAGCTCTGAGAATGAGATTTGGCTCAGAACTACCAAAGGTTCTTTGCCTCTTGAAAGTGGAAGCTGAATAACACAGCATGGACGTAATTGCTGATTGCTGCATATACAAAATGCTAATGTAAGTCATCTTATTCAATTTAATAGTGGTGGATTGTGACACCCTAAGCAACCTCTAACATCAATGTCACTTCTCACACACCAAGAGGGAAAGGTTGCCCATATTCTAGCTATTACTATGTTAGATGCTAAAACTTTAACCTGGACAAAATAGTAATCTTGTTTCACTGGATTATCTTTGAATCAGTTATGTCTGGAAGTTAAAAAAAGAGTTTAAAAAATGTCCATATTTTAAATTTTAATACGGAAAAAAGTGTCTTTGGCTCGTTTTCAATTATTAGGTGTTCAAGAGGAGTTCATTGTATAATATAGAGGATAAAAAAGCCTTTTTTAAATTTCTAAAAGGTGCAATGCAATCAAAATGGGAATTACACAGATAAAACATAATAACATAAGACAATCATAGTTTGGTATTTCGTATATAAGAGGAAATTAAAGAAAAAATGGCGAAAAATTAAAATACCTGTCTTCATTTTCTGCTTTGTTTAAAACATTTTGAAGACCGACCCATGAATAAAATATTTGAGAGAATCAATTTCCCTTTTCGAAGATCACGTACTAACTTACTACAATATATATAAATTAAAATAAATCATTCAATCCAATGAAATTCAAGCATTAGAAATAGCCAATAGAATAATCGGACAAATTAATTAAGCTAAGGAACCACCAAAATGATTCATGCTCTCCATCCATACATTAAATGCAAGGTTCTGAAACCACTTACATAATTCAAAATATATAAATTCATATAAGGAAGTGCAGGGTAGCTTATTTCAACATGGCGAAACCAAGCTTTGAACATAGTTATGAGACAAAAACGCACATGTGCTGTTGGTGAAACCTTCAGTACGGTCTATTGTATTATCTCTCTTATTATAGAGAACGAATTCCTCAGCTTCATTGTTTGCCAGCAACAGGACATCATCATGTTCAGGCATGCACAAAAGTCTAACTGAACATAAACAACGCCCAGGAATTTGAAGATACTCACAACTTACATTCCGCAACTGAGTCCAGGATTTTTCAACTCCAAACTCCCTCATTAGCCAAACAACAAAATGAGTACTCAGGTAATGATGAGAAAGACACACGAGGCAACCCTTCACAACCCCAAGTTCAGGCTCTACAAAAGAGACTTCTGAAAGATCATCAAGCACCAACAAATATTTGTATGTCTCCTTTATATCATACAAAAATATTACTAACTCGTTGGTATTAACCGTTTCTGTTACGAATAGTATTATGTGGCCCAATAGAGCATTAATAGTGTTGTGCACTCTTAGTCCAGTATTAATATCATTTATTTGTGTTTTAACAATAATAGATAAACTAGACACAAACCCCTGCACGAATTTATACATAATTAAAGAAATATTTAAATAAATTATTTATTTGATAAATTAAAATTAAAAATATAATTGTCAATGATATTTTATATCATTTTCTGTTAAAGGAGTTTAAAAAATTACATATAGAATAAGATATTTTTTATTTATCAATATATTTATAAGGAATATTCTAAAATTGGAGGTTGACCACTCAACTAAAGTTGATTAATGTGAAGATAAGAGAGTAAACATTATTTATAAATTTTTCAAGAGCAATATAAAAATAAAGTCAAATTGAAATAATAAAGTAGTCAAAGAAATATATTTAGTGAAAAAAATAGTCAATCATAATGGTTAAAAACATAAAAATGATGCGAATAAAACACCAAAAATTATTCATTTAAATAGACTTTTTGTATTTATTTCCTTTTGCCAGTGACCTGTTGTTGAATTTTTTTATTTTTTTTTGTTTTTGCTCATTTTTAAACTTTGAAGTAAGATTAACCCTTCATCATAGGATGTAAGAATAATTTGTTTATTCGCCTTTCTCTTTAATGAATTTTCTGAGATTGAATAAACTTCTTTTGATAATGATAATGCATCTTTTGACTTATTAGATGCTTGTAGTTTTGAGCTTTTACTTATGACATTATTTTTTCACATTTTTCTTTAATGGACTTTTTTTTTCTTGTGATGATGAAGATGCATCTTTTGACTTCTTGGATAGTTGTAACTTTGGACTTTAACTTATGACAATTTGTTTATCTGCCTTTTTTCTTAATGGACTGTGAGATTTGATAAACTTCATTAGATGATGAAGATGCACTTTTGACTTGTTGGATACTTGTAACTTTGAGCTTTGACTTATAGTTAGTTGTTCACCTGACTCATTTGATGATATTTGTTGTAGTGAAGTGGACTTCTTTTTTTAATAAAAATATTAATTAGTAGATGAAACTATTAATATTTTGTACAAGAAGTAAAAAAGAAAAAGAAATTATAAATATGATTACCTATTTAATTTCTTTGAGGAGAGGATCATGCTAAATGATGTTTTTCGGGGATAAAAGTCCTTGTATAGGTTTGAAATCCTTCCTTAAGTTGTGAGCTATGAGCATGATTTCAAAAATAAAAGTGTGTTTGCAAAGGGTATGCAATATCAGGGTATGTCAGCCTTATTTGCATTTTGGGTGTGAAGGAGTTCAGATGTTGTTGTGTTTAAAATTTGTTGCGCATCTCGATCGAACATTACACCAGTGTCATCAGAGTATCTTGAACCTAAAAAAGATTTTTAAATTTTTAATATTTATTTAATTATGTTATAAAAAATAATTCATTATGTACAAACATTAAACCTTGTTGTTGGGTACTTGGATGACTGTTTGCATTCTCTACAAGTGTATGTTGGTTATTTTGAAAATCGAGATGATACTGGATAAATCTGAAGTCATGTATAACACTTTCAGATTGAATCAAATTTCGGGGTTCAACCAAAATTGTTCAATCGGATAAAATCAGAAGATTATAATTCAAGAGTTTTGTTTTGGTCTTGTATGTTTTGTCACCCGTTATGCTTTCTGAACCAGAATGATTATTTATGATCAAAGAAAATGTGGTTTTTGGCGGTTGATGGAAGTTATTTCTTTTTAAAAATTTCCGTTGATGGAAGTTTTAGTAACTTCCATGTAACTTCCAACCGTTGATGGAAGTTTTAGTAATTTTTATGTAACTTCCAAAATTTGCCTAAACCGAACATCTCGTTATTACATTAAAACAAGCGTGCACTCTTATTTTAACATAATAAAGAGATCAATTACACTAAAATGTCCAACAAACCTCCCCCATTTTAGTGTAATTACCGATCAAATCACCAAAGTCATAACATACAACAAACTACTACATAGATGAAATATCGTGACGATTGAATTTCATCTTTGCAAATTACACGTTTCAAATATTCGAATATCAGGGTGTCACTAAGGATTGAACCCTTTCTATTCATAATGAATACATGAAGATAATTTGTACAATAGTTTATAACATTACTCTTGCTCGACACTAATTTACTAGCCTGTGTCCCTATCCTTCATAAGCATATCAAAGCCAAGTCCCAGCTTCTTGAAGCGGCTAAACTTCATGCTTATATAGGTAGTCCTTTTCTTTCTTGCACCTGCAAATGCAATTTTTCAAAAGAACCATTGAGAAGTTATACTTCAACCTCCTTAACTTACAGAACCGAACACATTCCTTTTGGGATACTTTCGATGATGTGTTCCAATCACTATATGTTAAGCTTTCCACATTGAATTCAGCACCTAATGTCATATTAGATGGGAATTGGGTATCTTAACATAAGAGATTTTAGATGGACTTTAATCCTAATCCCACAACCGACCTTTTCACGAGATCTCTACTTAACCCTTTGGTTAAATGATCGGCCAAATTATGCTGAGTTCTCACAAACTCCACTGATATCACACCATGCATGATTAACTCCCGAACCATGTTGTGTCTAACACCCAAGTGTCTAGACTTCCCATTATACACTTGACTATATGCCTTAGCCAAAGTTCATATGGGGTAACCTTATTCCTTTTGTTAAGAATTCGGTTCAACAAGTAACAGGCTGTCAACATAGCCTCACCCCAAAATCCTTCACTTAAACCCGAATAGGATAACATAGAATTCACCATTTCTTTCAAGGTTCTATTCTTCCTTTCGGCTACACCATTCTGTTGTGGTGTATAGGGAGCTGTAGTTTGATGTATTATTCCAGTAGATTGAAAATAAACCGGATCATAATACTCACCTCCCCTATCCATACGAAGAGTTTTGATTAGCCCATTTGATGAAGTTCTACCTCTTTCTTATAAATTTTAAATTTATCAAGAGCTTCATCTTTTATATTTAATAAATATACATAACAATACCTTGATGCATCATCAATAAAAGTAACAAGATATTTTTTATGACCTAATGATGGAGTAGCATGCAAATCACACAAATCACTATGAATAAGGTCTAAGACTTTAGTCTCACTTTTAACATCCTTAAAAGGTTTCCTAGTGATCTTGGTCAACATGCAAGTTTTGCATTTTTCAATGTTCATATCAAAAGGAGGAATCATACTTGTTTTTGACATATCTTTTAATCTTTTGTAATGAACATGTCCTAATCTAGCATGCCAAATTTCTGATTTTGTCATATTAGTTATAGAACTATACGAGGCCATACAAACAGATTCATAAACAAAAGGAACATCAATGTTTAATTTAAACATTCCATTACAACGATAACCAAATCCAACAAACGAACCATGTCTTGACAAGATGTACTTGTCACTTTCAAGTACTTGCTTGAAACCACAATTATTTAAAACCATACCAGACAATAAGTTCTTACGAATACCAGGTACAAATAAGACATTATCCAAATACAAACTTTTTCCGGAAGTAAAAACTAAATTCACACAACCTAATCCTAGGATTGGTTCAGTTGCAACATTGCCCATCTTCACAATAGAGCCATCATCGATTGGTCTAAATTCCTTGAACCAACGACGATCTTTGCACACATGGCTTGTTGCTCCCGAATCAAACCACCAAGCAACGTCATCATCCTGCACATAGAATGCATCAGATATTAGTGATACATAATTTGAATTCGTATTCGAATTAAAATTATTCACTACAATCTGACCTTGTTGCTTTTCAGGATCATTAGACCCACTTGGACCAGCCTTGTTCTTTCCTTTGAACACCAGGCAATCCCTCTTTAAATGACCAGGTTTCCCACACTTCCAACATGACAATTTTGTCTGTTTGTTTGGACCTTTGTTCTTATTTCCTTGAAATTTTCGTTTGTTACCTTTAGCATTGTAATTTTGCTTAATTGTTCCACTTTCCTCTACCATATTAACGGAAGAGGAACCTGCTACGTTTTTATCATTGACTTTGTCAATTTCCTGAGCCCTCAGTGACTCCTCAATCATGAAATGACTACTGAGTTGAACCAGAGTCAACTCTTCCTTCTTATGTTTCAAGGTATGCTTGAAGTCTTTCCAAGAAGAAGACAGTTTATCAATTATTGATGAAACTGCAATGGATTCATCCATTTTCAAATCATGTTGAGTAAACTGACCCAAAATCCGCACCAGTTCATTATATTGTTCCATAACAGGCCTCGAATCAATCATTTTGTAATTAAAGAAATTACTAACTAAGAATTTGTTACTTAAGGCATCTTCTGCCATATACTTGGATTCAAGAGAGTCCCATAATTCCTTAGCAGACTCAACATTTTGATAAATATCAAAGAGAGAGTCAGGCATACCGTTCAGAATGTGTCCACGACAAATGTAATTGTCGTTCTCCCATTTCAAACGCTTCCTTGTTTGATCCAGAGTTTCGTCTTCCATAAACACCGGCATCGGTGTACTCAGCACATACACCACCTTTAATGTTGTCAAGAGAAAGTGCATCTTCTTCTGCCATCTTCTGAAATCCTGCCCTTCAAACTTGTCCAACTTCACAAACTTGCTTGTCATCTTCGAACTATCGTTCGCCATCTCGAAAAAATTTGATTCAATCTTTTGTTGGTTATTTTGAAAATCGAGATGATACTGGATAAATCTGAAGTCGTGTATAACACTTTCAGATTGAATCAAATTTCGGGGTTCAACCAAAATTGTTCAATCGGATAAAATCAGAAGATTATAATTCAAGAGTTTTGTTTTGGTCTTGTATGTTTTGTCACCCGTTATACTTTCTGAACCAGAATGATTATTTATGATCAAAGAAAATGTGGTTTTTGGCGGTTGATGGAAGTTATTTCTTTTTAAAAACTGCCGTTGATGGAAGTTTTAGTAACATCCATGTAACTTCCAACCGTTGATGGAAGTTTTAGTAATTTCCATGTAACTTCCAAAATTTGCCTAAACCGAACATCTCGTTATTACATTAAAACAAGCGTGCACTCTTATTTTAACATAATAAAGAGATCAATTACACTAAAATGTCCAACAGTGTATTGATTTTTCCCTTTTATAACTTTCTTTTGGCATCTCTCACATGCTCCAAACAAACGTATCGTCGATCTCAACGATTGTTGCATGAATTGTTGACACATTATTCTATTATTTTATAATGTTAAAACTAAGAAAAAATAAAGTATTATTGAATATTATGAATATGAAGGTCATGGTAGGTTAACATACCTCTGACTCTCACACCCATTTCATGGACATTATATCTTGCAAAGATCTTCTATTTCTTGACATTCTCTTGTCAAGATCAATGTTGGTAGAACTTGGAGAAGTAGTTCTTTTATTTGATGTTTCTTCATATTTTTTCCTACAAAGTAGTTATTTAGAATAAAATTTATAATTTTTTAACTACATCAATCAAAGAATTAGAATAAATTAATGATTTTGTTTGTTGAATGTTACAAAATTATTATAATAAAATAAAATAAATAAAAGAAGTTCATTTTACCCGGTCTAACTTTACAAAATCAGGATTGTCTAAGTATATATATATATATATATATATATATATATAAATTAATATAAAAATTAAATTTAGAAAAATAATTTAAATTTATCGTTTCTCCAAATCATCAATTTTACTGACGTGGTAGCATAATAGTGAAGAATTCAATTTTTATATATTATCCTTTGAATGTTTCTTTGATAGGTTTGTATGTATCATTTGCCCTCTTGTAAAATATTATTGAATTTTAAAATCATATTCCCCCGTATTGCTACATCTAGTGGAGTTTCCTAGTGCAATATATTTAAAAGTGCAAATCTGATTAAAATTAAAAATATTAAATAAATTTAATCAATATAAAATTTGTTTAAAGTAATTTAATGTTAAAAAAATTACATTTTGTTATATGTAATATTGGAGATAGTAAATAAATTTATATTTGTAATAGTTAAAGTTGATGTGAAATATATTTTTTTATACACTAATGTGAACAATAAATAAATTTCAACTTTGTTTAACCAACATATTTTTTTATAGATTAGTTTGAAAACTACTTTTAGATCATGAACTTTATTGATGTGAAATATTTATTTTTATTTTTATTTATAGAGAAAATATATTAGAATTTAGAAATCACTAATATGAAAAAATTGAATGATATATAAAATGTAAAAGAAAATGGTTATAAAATGTAATATAGAACATTGGAGAATGAGACATGTGAACATGAGAAGCATTTGGAGGTAAGTAAGATTGAATTAAAATGTTTTGATATAAGTTTTGTTATATTGTGAGTAACATTCAAGAAGAAAGAAGGAAAAGAGAAATGATAGACACACAAGGAGAATGATCTCCTTCCTTCAAATCATTAATTTTGTTGACATGACAGCATAATAGTGAGGAGTAAGATTGAATTGAAATATTTTGGTATAGGTTTTGTTGTGTTGTGAGTAACATTGAAGAAGGAAGAAGAAAAAGAGAAGTGATAGACACAAAAGGAGAATATTCTCCTTTCTCCAAATCATCAATTTTGCTGACGTGACAACATTATAGTGAGAAGCTCAGCTTTTGTATATTATAAATAGATATGGATAATAGTATTTCATTTAGGTAGATTCTAGGAGGTGTTTGTTATAATTCTGTTAGAGAAGATTGTGAGTATCTCTATTTATACTATGTAATTATCATGAAAGGATATCAATGAACAATCATAAATATTATTTTTATCTCTTTTAGTTATAGAAGTAGGAGTAATGGTAGAATAGTTTTTCCCTTACTTGACAAAGGTGCCAACAAGTGTCTCTCAAGCAATGAACTCTCACCTGCCTTTGCTACCATTTAATATCGAAAAGGACTACCACCACCTTGTAAGTGTCACTTAGAGGGAAACCTATTTGGGACTCTCAGAAATTGGGAAAAATAAAAAGGAAAAAACAGAATTAGAAAAGGAGATGGAAAGAACAACGTCATATCTTGGAAGATTGATAAGTTGAGGATGATTCACCACAAAGAATAGAATTCTTTGATAAGAACCTAAGGTTTTACACAAGAACCAACACATGCACTTTCTTAATTGTGTCTAATATGAAATGTAATAAAAAAAAAAACTACTGTCAACGAAGTGTTTAATGAGTCTATTTATATTCCTACTAACCCTAAATTAGGTACAAGGCCCAATAACTAATCTAATAATTAAAAGACTTGAAAATAACAATAAAAGGTTGTGGTAGCCCATTACAAGTCCAAATATAGGCCCAAAATATAATTAAAAATAAAAATAAATCTTATTCTTAGATTTTACTAAAATTTATGAGTTTTGCTTCTTCTTCTCTTTCCTCCATCAGAGAATTTAGTCTCTCGCCAAGCTCTTGTTGAAATCTCTTACTCCTTGCTCAAGTGATTGGTCCATCCATGTTGAGCTTACTCAAGTCAAACTCTCCCTCCTTGGATAGTCCTCTATCACATAGTACTCTCCAAGTATATAATTACTCGAATGGATATGTAAGCGTGGTGAATATTCAAACATGACCCTTATGGTTGGGTTCCAAAATTGGACTCAAAATTCATCAAATTCATCTCCATAAAAATAACCAATCACACAAATCAACCCATTGCAGACACCAAAGATATAGAAATTGTCATCGTAAATGTGTAAAGAATCATCAACAGTGGATGAAGGGTTCTCAGGTAAATCACATAAAGAACATTGTGCAACAAAGCCACCAAAGAGTCTTTCATCAACCTCAAGGGTAATTAATCGGTGAAATGTTAATAGGAGATGGGCATTTTTGGATGACCTTTGAAGGTTCAATTTTAACGAATATAGGGTGAAAAATAAGGGACTTCCATGTCTTAGAAACGCACCTGAATCGCAAGAGATCTTTCATTGGAACCCATGACAAAATTTCCACTATGAGATCGTGAGGGAGTACTATAGCACAACAGGGTGTTTCGTGTGGCAGAGAAACAATCATCTACATCGTCATTTGCTATTCCCTTTCTCTCTTTTTCCTCATTTTTTTTCTATTTCTAACTTCTCTAATTTTTTCTCATTGCTATGTTTTAAACCGTAGACGATTAGTTGTGTTCATAGGGAGAGAAGTTTTTCATCCAAAAATTATAATTTTTGAAAATGAATAAAATTTATTTGATTGATCATTGAAATTTTATGATATATTTTTTAGTTATTAAAGAGTTAGCAATATTTTTACCACATTAAATAATCTAATCAAGAAAGATAATATTTTTATTATAGTAAAAGAAAATTACTGAGGAAAATAAGATTATCATCTCTCCATAGAAAAGTTTTCTTAAGAAACTGACTAAAATATTCTTAGCAAACATTCTTTCTCAAGAATGCTATTTTTTAAAAATTCATACCAAACATGAAAATCTAAGTTTCTCAATTTGTAATTTCGGGGAAACTAAAAATTTATCTCCTATCAACCATCCGAATAGTGTAGAAAATTAATTTTTTATTTAAATAATATTATTTTATTTTATTGTGCAATACTTACGTAAAGAAACTTATTGCAAATATATGTCATTAATTTAGGTGAAATTAAACTAAATCTTTTAAAGTAAGATTTTTAGTATAATTATTGCTCCTGATAAAACACTATTAGATAAGAAGATTCCATTAAAATTAAGTTCTCTAACAGAGGTTAACAAAATAGGAAATATTTTAAATGAGAAAAAAATTAAAATTAGAAATGAAAACAATTAATATTAACAAGTCACATGCTTTGATTTTTCATTTATCTTCTTTTCAACCGTTTCACGTATTCTCGGCTTTTTTTTTATCAATCGGGGGTAAAAAAATTTACAATTTTCTATTTGGAGGCATATTTCAAAAAATTACACCTGTTACGACTTTTTAATTTTTTTATTTTTTAAATGAAGTCGTAAAAATATTTACGACTTCAGTGTAAATATAAACTTTTTAAGATTTTAAAGTCGTATTTAAAAAAAAAAAACAAAAGTCGTATTTTGTTTTACGACTTTAAAGTCGTAAAAGTGTCTTATTTTTTAGTTTTTTAAAATTTTGTGAGGTTGAAGTCGTAACCTCCTTTTCTTAAAAAAAATGTTATTTTACTATTTGCAGCTTGTTTTTAATTTGTTAATCCTTTTTTTCATAAATTTGTTTTTTTAATTTAATAATGTTAACGATTTTATTTTTTTAAAATAAAAAAGTTAAAAAATATATATTTAAATATATAATAAATAATATTAAGTTGATTTTATTAGTATATTTAAATAATTAAACATTTAAAGTAAACTATAATAAAAATATATATAACATTTTAAATAATTAAACATTAAAATAAAATAATAGCATATCAAATAAAATCACCAAAAATATACTAATAAAATCAACTTAATATTATTTATTATATATTTAAGTATATTTTTTAACTTTTTATTTTAAAAAAATAAAATCTTAAACATTATTAAATTAAAAAAAAAATTTATGAAAAAAGGTTAACAAATTAAAAACAGACTGCAAATAGTAAAATAGAATTTGTTTTTTTTAAAAAAGGAAGGTCACGACTTTGAAGTCGTATACCTCAAAAAAAAAATTAAAATAAAATAAGACAGTTTTACGACTTTAAAGTCGTAAAACAAAATACGACTTTCATTTTTTTTAAAATACGAGTTTAAAGTCATACAAAAAATTATATTTACAATGAAGTCGTAAATATTGTTACGACTTTAGTTAAAAAATAAAAAAAATTAAAAAGTCGTAACAACTGTTACGACTTCAGAAATCGTAACAATTGTTATGACTTACCCCGTTTTGGGTAATTTTTTGAAATATACCCCCAAATGAAAAATTGTGAATTTTTTTACCCCCCGATTTGTAAAAAAGCCCGTATTCTCATTCAAAATTCTTCATAACTTCATTCCTGGATTAACAATGATATGGAAGCATTAATGACACCTTAGAACACCACATGTTGCAACGCATTCTCTACTAAGGGTGTGTTTGATTTGCTAAGAAGACAGGACAAACAGAATAACACTGAATAAGTAGTTGAGTCACAAGATAACTTTTTGTACTTTACATTGTTTGGTGGTCAAAGCATAGTACAAGTAATTTTGTGTCGTATCTTATTTGATGCGCTTATGTACTGGACAAAATAATGCAAATTTTACTATAATACTCTTTGTATTGTGCACTGTTTGATTTGCACTAGGAAAAGATACAAAATAAGATTTTGAAACTTTTAAGTTATTATATTATTTAACATAAAATTTATTATCATGCAGCGTTTCGGCTAATGCTACTTTTAAGTAAACAAGTTTCTCTGCTTCTTCGAAGTCCATTGCCTCCTGCGTCCACATCTATATCATTAGCTCCGCGAGGATCTTCTCTTCCATGGAGAGGTGCTTCATGACGAGCCAGAAGAACCAGCTTAGCACCACAGACGATATGTCCCTGCCTGTGAGGAGGAAGTTTAGCTCAATCTATCACAGCACGACGGAGCTCAGTGGTTTTCGGCACCGTCATAATTTTTTTATGAAGGAGAAGATGGTGGTGTTGGAGGGGGAGTAAGGTGCGAGGGAGTGGATCAAGATGATGCTAGATTTGAAGGAGTGTGGTGATGAGCTTGTCGGAAGGGGGGGAGGGCGCGGAGGTCGGACCAGGAAAGCAACTGGAGGAGGACGTGGTAGCAAAGGACATCGACAAGGGCGGCCAGAGAGAGGTGGTCATTGGTGGTTAGGTAGGCATTGGGGACGGTGAGAATGGAGAAGGAGGAGCGGTGCGAGAGATCCACGACAAGGGGTGTGGCGAAGGCAAGGAAGGAGATGAATAGGAATTGTAACACCCCATTTTTCATAAAACAAATAAAAAGAGTTTTATTTAAAAATTAATAGAGTTTTTAGAAATTAAATAAATGAGAGAAAAAGATTTATGTTAATTAAAATAAGGGTTTCATAGTATTAGAAAATAAATAGAGTAAAATAATGTTTTAGAAAATAAATGGATGTTTTAATTGGTTATTTATTTAATGAAAAAGTAAAATAGAGTTATTTTTATAAAATAATATAATAAAAAATAATAGAGTAAATAATAGGCTCAGAGTACCCTAGTTATAAATAGAGACTTACTAGGTCAGTTTTTACAATTCCGATACGTCTCTACGTTCTTTTTTCCTCCCAAATTCGTTCTCCCTTCTTCCTCTCTCAAAACACTTTCTTTTCCTCGCATACACCCAAACCTATCCCGGTAAAACTACAATCTCAGACTCGTTAATTGTTGGATCATCCTAAAATTAGGACACCACCTTTAGAACCCATTCTCCAACAACTTCACCGTTGGAATTTGCAAAGAAATGTTTGTAGAGAGAGAAATGCCCTTTTCACGGAGACAATTAAATTGAGGTTCTAATCCCATCTCATTCTCTCTAATTCTTTGAAACCCTAGTAGAGCAACCAGAGGACAAGCTTGAGGAATCTTAGGGAACCACTAGAGATTCCACTATCACTACCGGACTACACATGTGAGCCCGCTTAGAAGTAAGGGATGAATTCATCGCAATTGGGGTTCGGATGAACATGTGTAGGGATCCTTAGAAGATTAAATTGAGGTTTATTTTGGGATATTTACTGTATTGTAATTCTGCCTTTATGATTATAATAACAAAGATTGTTATGTTTGATGGGCCAATTGATGCCCTAATGCAAATTGGTTGATAAAATTGAGTGTTCTTGGTGTTTTCGTGTGTTTGAACCTATGATTTTGTTTCCTTTGATTTTAATATTAGGTGAAATTGTTTGAGGGGTTTTAATCCTCATGTTGTTAAAAGCATTTATGTATAATTTGTTTGTATTTTGGACAAGATATACTAGATTAGCGTGAGAGTTAGATTGTTGTAATCGTGCTTTGTCATGTTTTGGTCTCATAAGCTTATTATGTGTTGATGATTATAACACACACACACACACACACACACACACACACAAACATATATATGTATATGAATTGTTAAAATAAATAATCAATGAAAATCTTTTTTATGTTCAAAATTTGGATGCGAAAAAGGGAAGAATTTGAAATTTCTAGTTATATAGAGGAAAGGGCAAAAGAAAGTTCGAAAAAAGAGGAGGAAAAAAAATGAGGAAAGAAAACGTATAGAAATAGCATAAGCCTGGGATAGCATTATATTTGCTCAAGTAATAAGAGGTATTTTATTAATAACCCAATCCATTCTTAGAAAATATATTCTATTACCTTCATTGATAATAACTAAAAATATTTCCCGTATACTATTTTTTCAATTTCACGAATGGTCAGAATTAATGGTTCAAATAATAAAATTAAATTGAAGGAAATTAATATATTAAGATTCAACGATAAATACTTTCAATGCATTTTTAGTTTAATTATTTATTAACTCTTTTTAATTGAAAATAATATAGTTTGATTTAATATATATATGTGTGTGAGTGTTTTATGCCATGTAAATATTAATACTATGTGATATTTATATGATTCATGAGGTGTGATAACATGTTGCATTGTGAATATAACATTGTGGTTGAGATTGAGTGTATGTGATAAATTGAGTATGTGTTGAATTGTAAGATACATGTGTATTGAGATTTTGTATGCATTGAGTTATGAGTTATGAATTGTATAATCACACAATTGTAAGACCCTTTAAAGGTGATAAGTTAATGTGCGACGAGTATTGTGATGGAATCCACTGTGGGAACCCAACGAGTTGAATCACTTTGAGGCGTGACGAGTTAAAATGATTTTGAAAACAATTGACTAATTGCGTGTATTGCATAGTTCAAACTCTAGTGGCACATATATGATTTTAAATTCTTGTTTTAATGAGATGATTAGTCATATGAACACAACATATTAATATGTGATATGTATATGATGCATGAGGCATGATAAGATAATGTCATGGGATTATGAAAGTGTGATGAACTATGTGTAAGTGACAAATTGAGTATGTCTTAAATTGTGAGATCACACGTGTATTGAGATATTGTATGTATTGAGTTGTGAGTTATGAATCGTACAATCATACCACTGTAAGACCCTTTAAGGTCGACGAGTATTATGATGGGATCCATTTTGGGAACCCGACAAGTTGAATCACTTTGAGGCGCGACAAGTTAAAATTATTTTGAGAACAATTGAGGAGTCGGGTGTTCTGTATAGTTCATAGATAGAGTTTTCATGTTTAAATGTTTTCTGGGTTGGACCTGAATCAGGAGGGAAAGACCCTAATGGACTCTTCAGAGCCTAGGTCTTGGGGGTAAATACACCCAATTTGAGTGCTCGTATAAGCCTGTGCCGATCCCACATGGTTGGAGCATTCTCACAGAACAGTGTGACCTTGACTAGTCTCCCTATGATTTTTGTTAGTGTTTAGCTCTACTGAGCTTTAAAAGATTGGCTAAGATTTTGTTAAAACATAAGCACTTAGACAATGAAGGAAAGCTGGAGTTGCTGCACAAGATGTCCAACGTTGTGTCAAGGAATAAGATCGGGCTGCACAATGCACAAGGCAAGATAAAATGTCTAATGAAGAATTGAAGTTGCAGGATCCACGATGTCGGATACAATGTCCTGACATCCTGCCCGAAAATACTGGAGTTGCTGCACAATGCATAAGTCAAGATAAATTGTCAAGTGAAGCATTAAAGCTGCAGGATCCACGATGTCGGATACGATGTCCTGACATCTTGCCCGAAAATACTGGACACATAAATCTGTTATATCTTTAACAGATTATTGTGCAGTTAGCAAGAGATAAGAAGATCTATCTCTAGGAACGAATTAAAAGATCATTAAAGTTCGAATTTCAAAGTTGAAGAGTTCGTTCAGGGATTAAAGATTAAAGATTAAAGATTCAAACTAAAAGATCAAACGTTATCTTTTAGTTCTTTAACTGCAGATTTTCAGGAAGAAGATAGATCTCATCCAGCATTCAGAAGTTGCAGCCCAGAATCGTACACGGCTATATAATCATGGAGGCTGCACGAGTTCTGTACCAAGTCCGGGATTGAAGAGTTATTTTGTGAGTTTTGGGACTTGAGTCTTTTGTGAGCCACCTTGATGGTACCCTAACATCAAGTGTTGGACCTGTGTGTGTAGAGTTGATCTCTAGTGTGTAGAGTTGATCTCTAGTGTGTAGAGTTGATCTCTTGTGTCTAGAGTTGATCTCTAGTGTGTAGAGTTGATCTCTTTTGTTCAGAGTTGATCTCTGGTGTGTCTTTGACTTAATTGTAAACACGGGAGTGTGAGTGAGAGGGAGTGAGCGGAGGTTCTCATATCTAAGAGTGGCTCTTAGGTAGAGATCGCACGGGTAGTGGTTAGGTGAGAAGGTTGTAAACAGGGGTTGTTAGACCTTGAACTAACACTATTGAGAGTGGATTTCCTCCCTGGCTTGGTAGCCCCCAGATGTAGGTGAGGTTGCACCGAACTGGGTTAACAATTCTCTTGTGTTATTTACTTGTTTAATCTGTTCATACGGACACATACAATCTGCGTGTTCTGAAGCGTGATGTCGTGACATCCTGTACGACATCTGTCCCCAGTATCAGAATTTCAATTGGTATCAGAGCCAACACTCGAAATCACAGAGTGAGATCTAGGGAGATAAATTCTGATGAACATGGAGAAAGAAGGAGGACCAGTGAACAGACCACCAATTCTTGATGGAACCAACTATGAATACTGGAAAGCAAGAATGGTGGCCTTCCTCAAATCACTGGATAGCAGAACCTGGAAAGCTGTCATCAAAGGCTGGGAACATCCCAAGATGCTGGACACAGAAGGAAAGCCCACTGATGAATTGAAGCCAGAAGAAGACTGGACGAAAGAAGAAGACGAATTGGCACTTGGAAACTCCAAAGCTTTGAATGCTTTATTCAATGGAGTTGACAAGAATATCTTCAGACTAATCAACACATGCACAGTGGCCAAAGATGCATGGGAGATCCTGAAAACCACTCATGAAGGAACCTCCAAAGTGAAGATGTCCAGATTGCAACTCTTGGCTACAAAATTCGAAAATCTGAAGATGAAGGAGGAAGAATGTATTCATGACTTCCACATGAACATTCTTGAAATTGCCAATGCTTGCACTGCCTTGGGAGAGAGGATGACAGATGAAAAGCTGGTGAGAAAGATCCTCAGATCCTTGCCTAAGAGATTTGACATGAAAGTCACTGCAATAGAGGAGGCCCAAGACATTTGCAACATGAGAGTAGATGAGCTCATTGGTTCCCTTCAAACCTTTGAGCTAGGACTCTCGGATAGGGCTGAAAAGAAGAGCAAGAACTTGGCGTTCGTGTCCAATGATGAAGGAGAAGAAGATGAGTATGACCTGGATACTGATGAAGGTCTGACGAAGGCAGTTGTGCTCCTTGGAAAGCAGTTCAACAAAGTGCAGAACAGAATGGACAGGAGGCAGAAACCACATGTCCAGAACATCCCTTTCGACATCAGGAAAGGCAGCAAATACCAGAAAAGGTCAGAAGAAAAGCCCAGTCACAGCAAAGGAATTCAATGCCATGGGTGTGAAGGCTATGGACACATCATAGCTGAATGTCCCACTCATCTTAAGAAGCAGAGGAAAGGTCTGTCTGTATGTCGATCTGATGATACAGAGAGTGAACAAGAAAGTGATTCTGACAGAGATGTGAATGCACTCACTGGGAGATTTGAATCTGCTGAAGATTCAAGTGATACAGACAGTGAAATCACTTTTGATGAGCTTGCCACATCCTATAGAGAACTATGCATCAAAAGTGTGAAGATTCTTCAGCAAGAAGCACAACTGAAGAAGGTCATTGCAGATCTGGAGGCTGAGAAGGAGGCACATGAAGAGGAGATCTCGGAGCTTAAAGGAGAAGTTGGTTTTCTGAACTCTAAGCTGGAAAACATGACTAAATCAATAAAGATGCTGAATAAAGGCTCAGATACGCTTGATGAGGTGCTGCTGCTTGGAAAGAATGCTGGAAACCAGAGAGGACTTGGATTTAATCCTAAGTCTGCTGGCAGAACAACCATGACAGAATTTGTTCCTGCCAAAAACAGGACTGGAGCCACGATGTCACAACATCGGTCTCGACATCATGGAACGCAGCAGAAAAAGAGCAAAAGAAAGAAGTGGAGGTGTCACTACTGTGGCAAGTATGGTCACATAAAGCCCTTTTGCTATCATCTACATGGCCATCCACATCATGGAACTCAAAGTAGCAAAAGCAGAAAGAAGATGATGTGGGTTCCAAAACACAAGGCTGTCAGTCTTGTTGTTCATACTTCACTTAGAGCATCAGCTAAGGAAGATTGGTACCTAGATAGCGGCTGTTCCAGACACATGACAGGAGTCAAAGAATTCCTGCTGAACATTGAGCCCTGCTCCACTAGTTATGTGACATTTGGAGATGGCTCTAAAGGAAAGATCATTGGAATGGGAAAGCTAGTCCATGATGGACTGCCTAGTCTGGACAAAGTACTGCTGGTGAAGGGACTGACTGCAAACTTGATCAGCATCAGTCAGCTGTGTGATGAAGGATTCAATGTAAACTTCACAAAGTCAGAATGCTTGGTGACAAATGAGAAGAGTGAAGTTCTAATGAAGGGCAGCAAATCAAAGGACAACTGTTACCTATGGACACCTCAAGAAAACAGCTACTCCTCCACATGTCTATCCTCCAAAGAAGATGAAGTCAGAATATGGCATCAAAGATTTGGACATCTGCACTTAAGAGGCATGAAGAAAATCATTCCCAATCTGAAAATAGAAGAAGGCAGAATCTGTGGTGAATGTCAGATTGGAAAGCAAGTCAAGATGTCCCACCAGAAGCTTCAACATCAGACCACTTCCAGAGTACTGGAACTACTTCACATGGACTTGATGGGGCCTATGCAAGTTGAAAGCCTTGGAGGAAAGAGGTATGCCTATGTTGTTGTGGATGATTTCTCCAGATTTACCTGGGTCAACTTTATCAGAGAGAAATCAGAAACCTTTGAAGTATTCAAAGAGTTGAGTCTAAGACTTCAAAGAGAAAAGGACTGTGTCATCAAGAGAATCAGGAGTGACCATGGCAGAGAGTTTGAAAACAGCAGGTTCACTGAATTCTGCACATCTGAAGGCATCACTCATGAGTTCTCTGCAGCCATTACACCACAACAGAATGGCATAGTTGAAAGGAAAAACAGGACTTTGCAAGAGGCTGCTAGGGTCATGCTTCATGCCAAAGAACTTCCCTATAATCTCTGGGCTGAAGCCATGAACACAGCATGCTACATCCACAACAGAGTCACACTTAGAAGAGGCACTCCAACCACACTGTATGAAATCTGGAAAGGGAGGAAGCCAACTGTCAAGCACTTCCACATCTTTGGAAGTCCATGTTACATTTTGGCAGATAGAGAGCAAAGGAGAAAGATGGATCCCAAAAGTGATGCAGGAATATTCCTGGGATACTCTACAAACAGCAGAGCATATAGAGTATTCAACTCCAGAACCAGAACTGTGATGGAATCCATCAATGTGGTTGTTGATGATCTAACTCCAGCAAGAAAGAAGGATGTCGAAGAAGATGTCAGAACATCTGGAGACAATGTAGCAGATGCAGCTAAAAGTGGAGAAAGTGCAGAAAACCCTGATTCTGCTACAGATGAATCAAACATCAACCAACCTGACAAGAGACCCTCCATTAGAATCCAGAAGATGCACCCCAAGGAGCTGATTATAGGCGATCCAAACAAAGGAGTCACTACAAGATCAAGGGAGATTGAGATTGTCTCCAATTCATGCTTTGTCTCCAAAATTGAGCCCAAGAATGTGAAAGAGGCACTGACTGATGAGTTCTGGATCAATGCTATGCAATAAGAATTGGAGCAATTTAAAAGGAATGAAGTCTGGGAGCTAGTTCCGAGACCCGAGGGAACTAATGTGATTGGCACCAAGTGGATCTTCAAGAACAAAACCAATGAAGAAGGTGTTATAACCAGGAACAAGGCCAGACTTGTTGCTCAAGGCTACACTCAGATTGAAGGTGTAGACTTTGATGAAACATTCGCTCCTGTTGCTAGGCTTGAATCCATCAGATTGTTACTTGGTGTAGCTTGCATCCTCAAATTCAAGCTGTACCAAATGGATGTGAAGAGCGCGTTTCTGAATGGATACCTGAATGAAGAAGCCTATGTGGAGCAGCCAAAGGGATTTGTAGATCCAGCTCATCCAGATCATGTATACAGGCTCAAGAAGGCTCTCTATGGATTGAAGCAAGCTCCAAGAGCTTGGTATGAAAGGCTAACAGAGTTCCTTACTCAGCAAGGGTATAGGAAGGGAGGAATTGACAAGACTCTCTTTGTCAAGCAAGATGCTGAAAACTTGATGTTTGCACAGATATATGTTGATGACATTGTGTTTGGAGGGATGTCGAATGAGATGCTTCGACATTTTGTTCAACAGATGCAATCTGAATTTGAGATGAGTCTTGTTGGAGAGCTGACTTATTTTCTGGGACTCCAAGTGAAGCAGATGGAAGACTCCATATTCCTCTCACAAAGCAAGTATGCAAAGAACATTGTCAAGAAGTTTGGGATGGAGAATGCCAGTCATAAAAGGACACCTGCACCTACTCACTTGAAGCTGTCAAAGGATGAAGCAGGCACCAGTGTTGATCAAAGTCTGTACAGAAGCATGATTGGGAGCTTACTATATTTAACAGCTAGCAGACCCGACATCACCTATGCAGTAGGTGTTTGTGCAAGATATCAAGCCAATCCTAAGATAAGTCACTTGACTCAAGTAAAGAGAATTCTGAAATATGTAAATGGCACCAGTGACTACGGGATTATGTACTGTCATTGTTCAGATTCAATGCTGGTTGGGTATTGTGATGCTGATTGGGCTGGAAGTGCAGATGACAGAAAAAGCACTTCTGGTGGATGCTTCTATCTGGGCAACAACCTTATTTCATGGTTCAGCAAGAAGCAGAACTGTGTGTCCCTATCTACTGCAGAAGCCGAGTATATTGCAGCAGGAAGCAGCTGTTCACAACTAGTTTGGATGAAGCAGATGCTGAAGGAGTACAATGTCGAACAAGATGTCATGACATTGTACTGTGACAACATGAGTGCTATTAATATTTCTAAAAATCCTGTTCAACACAGCAGAACCAAGCACATTGACATTAGACATTACTATATCAGAGATCTTGTTGATGATAAAGTGATCACACTGAAGCATGTTGACACTGAGGAACAAATAGCAGATATTTTCACAAAGGCTTTGGATGCAAATCAGTTTGAAAAACTGAGGGGCAAGCTGGGCATTTGTCTGCTAGAGGAATTATAGCAGCTACTGCAATCTGAACGTGCCCAAACGAATCACTTAACATTAATAGCACGTTCACTACTAAGCCAAAACGAATTCGACCGTTGCTTCACACGCCCCTCTACATTCTTCATTCAAATTTATATCTGCTTGGCATTCGTGTTTTCACCAGCATTTCCCAATAGTTTTCTGAGATTCACGAAACCATTTCAAACGCTCTGCTTTTCCATGGCTACCTCACCAAAAGAAACTTCAGCTTCTGGTTCACCCGCTGTACCATCATCTCCGCACCAGGAACAACCAGAATTCAACATCCAACCCATACAAATAATTCCTGGTCAAGCTTCTGTCCCTGAGAAACTGGTTCCCAGAAGACAACAGGGAGTAAAGATTGCTGAAAACCCTAGCCTTGCAACAAGTCCTAGGGAAGTAGACACGGAGATGGACAAGAAAATCCGCAGTATTGTGAGTAGCATTTTGAAAGACGCCTCTGTGCCTGATGCTGAGAAAGATGTTCCAACATCTTCCAACCCAAGTGTTTCTGTGCCTGATGCTAAGAAAGATGTTCCAACATCCTCCGCTCCAAATGCTGAAGCCCTCCCTTCACCCAGTGAAGAGGAATCAACAGAAGAAGAGGATCAAGCCTCAGAGGAGACTCCTGCACCACGGGCACCAGAACCTGCTCCAGGTGACCTCATTGACCTGGAAGAAGTCGAATCTGATGAAGAACCCATTGCCAACAGGTTGGCACCTGGCATTGCGGAAAGACTTCAAAACAGAAAGGGAAAAACCCCCCTTAAGAGGTCTGGACGAATCAAGACTATGGCACAGAAGAAGAGTACTCCAATCACTCCTGCCACATCCAGAAGAAGCAAGGTTGCTATCCCCTCCAAGAAGAGGAAAGAAATTTCCTCATCCGACTCTGATGATGATGTCGAACTAGATGTCTCGACATCAAAGAGGGCCAAGAAATCTGGAAGAAAGGTGCCTGGAAATGTTCCTGATGCACCACTGGACAACATCTCTTTCCACTCAATTGGCAATGTTGAAAAGTGGAAATATGTGTATCAACGCAGACTTGCGGTTGAAAGAGAATTGGGAAGAGATGCCTTGGATTGCAAGGAGACCATGGAACTCATCAAGGCTGCTGGACTACTGAAAACAGTCACCAAGTTGGGAGACTGTTATGAAAGCCTAGTCAGGGAATTTATTGTCAACATTCCCTCTGACATAACTAACAGAAAAAGTGATGAGTATCAAAAGGTGTTTGTCAGAGGAAAGTGTGTTAAATTCTCCCCTGCTGTGATTAACAAGTATCTGGGCAGACCTACTGATGGAGTGATAGATGTTGCTGTTTCTGAGCATCAAATTGCCAAGGAAATCACTGCCAAACAAGTCCAGCATTGGCCAAAGAAAGGGAAGCTTTCAGCAGGGAAGCTAAGTGTGAAGTATGCAATTCTACACAGGATTGGTGCTGCAAACTGGGTACCCACCAATCATACTTCCACTGTTGCCACAGGTTTGGGTAAATTTCTGTATGCTGTTGGAACCAAGTCCAAATTTAATTTTGGAAACTATATATTTGATCAAACTGTTAAGCATTCAGAATCTTTTGCTGTCAAATTACCCATTGCCTTCCCTACTGTATTGTGTGGCATTATGTTGAGTCAACATCCAAATATTTTAAACTACACTGACTCTATGATGAAGAGAGAATCTCCTCTATCCCTGCATTACAAACTGTTTGAGGGGACACATGTCCCAGACATTGTCTCGACATCAGGGAAAGCTGCTGCTTCAGGTACTGTGTCCAAGGATGCTTTAATTGCTGAACTCAAGGACACATGCAAGGTGCTGGAAGCAACCATCAAAGCCACCACAGAGAAGAAAATGGAGCTGGAACTGCTGATCAAAAGGCTCTCAGAGAGTGGCATTGATGATGAAGAAGCAGCTGAGGAAGAAGGAGAAGCAGCTGAAGAAGAAGAAGAAGCTGCTGAGGAAGAGGAAGATGCAGCAGAAGAGACAGAATCAGATGATGATTCTGAAGCCACCCCATGATCATCAGACCTTTAATTTTGTTTTTCACTTTTACTAGATATAGGGGCATGTCCCTTTGAACAATTCATTGTTATTGGTCTGTAATATTTGCACATTAATTTCATGCATCCTACTTTTGCCAAATTTATGTCTAAAAAGGGGGAGTAATAGTACTATGCTTGCTATTATGCATGATTTTGAGTAGTAGGATACTATGTATGATGTATGGCAGTAGGAAACGATGTATGCATGATTCATGATTTTGAGGGGGAGTTGTATGTATATGACTTTGAGGGGGAGACTGCTGCTGATGATGACTGATGGAAGCTACTAGAAGATGCTGCAGTAAGAGCATGGAGACAGGGGGAGCAGATAGCTGATGTCACATGAGATGTCTTGACATCCTGGAGAAGACTAGTAGCTGATAGAAGATGATGCAGTAAGCATGGAGACAGGGGGAGCAGAAGCAGAAAGCTGATATCACGAGAGATGTCTTGACATCCTGGAGAAGACTTGTAGATTAGCAACTTGAAGAATTTCCGCTGTGCTTGATTACTCTGATAATGGAAGTTGCTGATCCCACTTGCATAACTGCTCGTACCTGCTCAGGAAGTGTCTAAGTATGTTTTAGACAAAATTTGCCAAAGGGGGAGATTGTTAGTGTTTAGCTCTACTGAGCTTTAAAAGATTGGCTAAGATTTTGTTAAAACATAAGCACTTAGACAATGAAGGAAAGCTGGAGTTGCTGCACAAGATGTCCAACGTTGTGTCAAGGAATAAGATCGGGCTGCACAATGCACAAGGCAAGATAAAATGTCTAATGAAGAATTGAAGTTGCAGGATCCACGATGTCGGATACAATGTCCTGACATCCTGCCCGAAAATACTGGAGTTGCTGCACAATGCATAAGTCAAGATAAATTGTCAAGTGAAGCATTAAAGCTGCAGGATCCACGATGTCGGATACGATGTCCTGACATCTTGCCCGAAAATACTGGACACATAAATCTGTTATATCTTTAACAGATTATTGTGCAGTTAGCAAGAGATAAGAAGATCTATCTTTAGGAACGAATTAAAAGATCATTAAAGTTCGAATTTCAAAGTTGAAGAGTTCGTTCAGGGATTAAAGATTAAAGATTAAAGATTCAAACTAAAAGATCAAACGTTATCTTTTAGTTCTTTAACTGCAGATTTTCAGGAAGAAGATAGATCTCATCCAGCATTCAGAAGTTGCAGCCCAGAATCGTACACGGCTATATAATCATGGAGGCTGCACGAGTTCTGTACCAAGTCCGGGATTGAAGAGTTATTTTGTGAGTTTTGGGACTTGAGTCTTTTGTGAGCCACCTTGATGGTACCCTAACATCAAGTGTTGGACCTGTGTGTGTAGAGTTGATCTCTAGTGTGTAGAGTTGATCTCTAGTGTGTAGAGTTGATCTCTTGTGTCTAGAGTTGATCTCTAGTGTGTAGAGTTGATCTCTTTTGTTCAGAGTTGATCTCTGGTGTGTCTTTGACTTAATTGTAAACACGGGAGTGTGAGTGAGAGGGAGTGAGCGGAGGTTCTCATATCTAAGAGTGGCTCTTAGGTAGAGATCGCACGGGTAGTGGTTAGGTGAGAAGGTTGTAAACAGGGGTTGTTAGACCTTGAACTAACACTATTGAGAGTGGATTTCCTCCCTGGCTTGGTAGCCCCCAGATGTAGGTGAGGTTGCACCGAACTGGGTTAACAATTCTCTTGTGTTATTTACTTGTTTAATCTGTTCATACGGACACATACAATCTGCGTGTTCTGAAGCGTGATGTCGTGACATCCTGTACGACATCTGTCCCCAGTATCAGAATTTCAATTGGTATCAGAGCCAACACTCGAAATCACAGAGTGAGATCTAGGGAGATAAATTCTGATGAACATGGAGAAAGAAGGAGGACCAGTGAACAGACCACCAATTCTTGATGGAACCAACTATGAATACTGGAAAGCAAGAATGGTGGCCTTGTTATGTGATGGTGGGTAATGAATTGTGTGAATGTGAGATGTTATGTTTGTTGATGTGAATAGAAGTTAATAGAAGTTAAGAAGTTAGTGGTAGTTTCTTGTAAATAGGAGTTATGTGAAGTAGTTATATGGAGTAGTTATGTGGAGTAGTTATGTGGAGTAGTTTTAAATATATTGTAACTGCAGTAGTCTATATATTGTAACTTTGTAACTGCAGTAGTTGTATTTTGAAGATTAAGAAAAAGAGAATTCTCTCTAAAAACTTGTATGTCATTGTTCTTTTTAACATTTGGTATCAGAGCTCCATTGTAGGGGCCTGATATTGAGTGCATGTGAGGAAAACAGTGAGTGTGTGAGGAAAACAGTGAGTGTGAGTCAAGAAAGAAACTGCAGTTTTTCTTTCTTTTGAGTAGAACGAGTTGAGAAGAATGACAGAAGGTGGGAGTAGCAATTTCGTGCAGCCTGCAATTCCAAGGTTTAATGGTCATTATGATCATTGGGCAATGTTGATGGAGAATTTTTTCCGCTCCAAAGAATATTGGGATCTCATTGAGAATGGGATATTGATGGTGGCAGATGGAATAGAGCCTACGGAGGCACAATGCAAATTGATCGAGGAGCAGAAGTTGAAGGACTTAAAGGTAAAGAATTACCTTTTCCAGGCAATAGATCGTGAAGTCCTTGAAACAATCCTCAAGAGGGACACGGCAAAAAATATATGGGATTCAATGAAGCAAAAATTCCAAGGTTCAACCAGGGTCAAAAGGGCTCAACTGCAAGATTTACGCAAAGATTTTGAGATTCTTCAAATGAAGGAAGGAGAAATAGTGAATGCATATTTTTCTCGTACTTTAACCATAGCCAACAAAATGAAGGCTCATGGTGAAATTATGAGTGAAACAGTCATTACTGCAAAGATTTTGAGATCAATGATCTCAAAATTTGATTATGTGGTATGCTCAATTGAAGAATCCAACAACTTAGACATGATAACAATTGATGAGTTGCAAAGTAGTCTTCTTGTTCATGAGCATAGGATGAGAAGTCGTGGAGAAGAAGAGCAGGTTCTGAAGATCTCTCACGAAGACAAAGCAAGTAGAGGAAGAGGTAGAGGTAGAGGTAATGGTTCATTCAGAGGAGGTCGAGGAAGGGGAAGACAATCATTCAATAAAGTTGTTATTGAATGTTTCAAATGTCACAAGTTAGGACACTATCAATATGAATGTCCTGATTGGGAGAAAAATGCCAATTATGTTGAATTAGAGAAGGAAAAAGATGAAGAATTGTTATTAATGTCTTATGTTGAATTGGAGCAAGACAAAATGGAAGAAGTGTGGTTCCTTGACTCCGGTTGCAGCAATCATATGACTGGAAACAAGGAGTGGTTCTCAGAACTAGATGAAAGCTTTAGCCAAACTGTAAAACTTGGCAATAATACCAGAATGGCTGTTGTGGGAAAAGGTATAATTCGTATGCAAGTGAATGGATTTATTCAGGCAATTTCTGGTGTCTATTATGTTCCTGAACTTAAGAATAATCTATTGAGCATAGGGCAACTTCAAGAAAAAGGCTTAACTATTTTGATTCAACATGGGAAGTGTAGGGTATATCATTCCGAGAAAGGATTAATTATGCAGTCAGATATGAGTGGAAATAGAATGTTTTCTGTGTTGGCTACCATGATACCAAAAGCTTCTTCGTGTTTCCAAATTGTATCAGAAAATGAATCTCATCTTTGGCATTGCCGGTTTGGTCACTTAGGCTATAACGGATTGAGGACACTTTTTGATAAGAAGATGGTAATTGGGCTGCCTTCGGTCAAGATTCCAAAGAAGATATGCATAGAATGTTTAACTGGAAAGCAACACAGAAACTCTATGCCTAAGAAGAGTTTATGGAGAGCATCAAACAAGTTACAACTTGTGCATGCAGACATATGCGGGCCTATTAAACCAGAATCAAATAGCAACAAGAGGTACATCCTAAGTTTTATTGATGATTTCACTCGTAAAACTTGGATTTATTTCTTACATGAAAAATCAGAAGCTTTTTCCATGTTTAGAAATTTTAAAGCTCATGTTGAAAAGGAGATTGGTGCATATATTGCTTCTTTGAGGACAGATAGAGGTGGTGAATTTACCTCAAATGAGTTTGTAGAATTTTGCAAAAATCAAGGCATTAGTAGACAATTGACTGCAGCCTATACTCCTCAACAAAACGAAGTTGCAGAGAGGAAAAATAGAACGATAATGAACATGGTGCGTTCTATGTTAGCGGAGAAGCAGGTTCCTAAAATGTTTTGGCCTGAAGCTGTAAAATGGAGTGTGCATATCCTCAATAGATGTCCTACTGTGGCTGTGCAAAACAAAACTCCAGAAGAGGCATGGAGCAATGTGAAGCCAATGGTTGATTATTTTCGAGTTTTTGGGTGTGTAGCTCATGCACATGTCCCAAACCAGAAGAGAAGCAAATTAGATGAAAAAAGAAAGAAGTGTGTTTTCTTGGGAGTAAGTGATGAATCAAAGGCATACAGATTATATGATCCAGTTTCCAAGAAAATCATCATTAGCAAGGATGTGATTTTTCAAGAAGATGAATGCTGGAATTGGGGCAAAAGCAATGAAGAATGCAAATCAGATGTTTTAAAATGGAACGATGATGGTGATGAGAATAACATGGAAGAAGGAATAGAAAACAATGAAGAAGAAGGTAACATTGAAGGAAAAGGAAGTGATGTTGATACAAGAAACTCAAGTGAAACTGGTGTTTCTTCTAGTGAATCAACTGAAAATGATTCACCAACTTTGAATGAAGGGAGGGTAAGAGGACCACCATCTTGGGCAATAGACTATGTAACAGGTGAAGGTTTGTCAGATGAAGATGGTCTGAATGCTATGATAATGCTCACTGAAGATGGCCCACTTACATTTGAACAAGCTGTCAAGAGTAAGAAGTGGAGGGATGCAATGATGGTAGAGATAGAGTCAATAGAAAAGAACAAGACTTGGGAGTTAACTATTCTACTGAAAGGGATGAAGCCAATTGGAGTTAAGTGGGTTTTCAAAACCAAACTTAATGAGAAAGGAGAGGTAGACAAGTACAAAGCAAGGCTAGTGGCGAAGGGGTATGCACAACAATATGGAGTTAATTATACTGAAGTTTTTGCTCCAGTTGCTAGACTTGACACCATTCGATTAATACTTGCTTTGGCAGCACAAAACAATTGGGATGTTTTTCAACTAGATGTAAAGAGTGCATTTCTTCACGGTGAACTCAATGAAGAAATCTTTGTGCAACAACCATTGGGATATGAGAAGAAAGGTGAAGAAGGCAAAGTTTACAAGCTAAGAAAGGCATTGTATGGCTTGAAGCAAGCACCAAGGGCGTGGTATAGCAAGATAGAGGCTTACTTTGTTCGAGAAGGCTTTGAAAGGTGTTTATGTGAACACACACTGTTCACAAAGTCGAAGGAAGTAGGTAAAATTTTAATAGTAAGTCTTTATGTTGATGATTTAATATATACTGGAAATGATAAAAATATGTATGATGATTTTAAGAATTCCATGATGTTGGAATTTGACATGACTGATTTGGGGAGGATGAAATATTTTCTCGGGATTGAAGTAATACAAAGTTTAGATGGGATTTTTGTGTGTCAAAGAAAGTATGCTCATGAAATTCTAGGAAGGTTTAGAATGGATAAAAGCAATCCAGTGAAGAATCCTATTGTTCCAGGCACGAAATTGTCAAAGGATGAAGCAGGAACCAAAGTTGATGAAACTTTGTTCAAACAGGTAGTTGGCAGTCTGATGTACTTGACTGCAACTCGACCTGATTTGATGTATGGAGTAAGTCTTATTAGTAGATTCATGTCTTGCCCAACTGAATCTCATTGGCTTGCAGTAAAAAGAATATTAAGGTATTTGGAAGGTACAACTGAGCTTGGAATTTTCTACAAAAAGAATGGTTGCACAAATTTGGTGGCTTACACCGACAGTGATTTTGCTGGTGATTTGGATGATCGTAGGAGCACTTCTGGCTTTGCATTCTTACTTGGTTCTGGAGCAGTTTCATGGTCTTCTAAAAAATAGCCTATAGTGACATTGTCTACTACTGAGGCTGAGTACATAGCTGCTGCGTTTTGTGCCTGTCAGTGTATTTGGTTGAGAAGAGTTTTAGAGAAACTTGGTCATAAGGAGGAAAATAGTACTTTGATTCAATGTGACAATAATTCTACTATACAGCTATCAAAGAATTCTGTTTTTCATGGCAGAAGCAAACATATTGATATAAGGTCTCATTTTCTTAGAGATTTGACCAGAGACAAAATTGTGGAGTTGAGTTACTGTAATTCTCAAGAACAAGTTGCAGACATAATGACAAAACCTCTCAAGTTAGAACAATTCTTGAAATTACGGAGTATGCTGGGAATGGTTGATGCGCCAGTTATAAACTAAATGTTTGTTTTTCTTTTTAGTTTAAGGGAGGGAATGTTGATGTGAATAGAAGTTAATAGAAGTTAAGAAGTTAGTGGTAGTTTCTTGTAAATAGGAGTTATGTGAAGTAGTTATATGGAGTAGTTATGTGGAGTAGTTTTAAATATATTGTAACTGCAGTAGTCTATATATTGTAACTTTGTAACTGCAGTAGTTGTATTTTGAAGATTAAGAAAAAGAGCATTCTCTCTAAAAACTTGTATGTCATTGTTCTTTTTAACAATGTTGTACTTGAGATGTGTTGTTCTGAACACGTGATTAATGTGAAGGTGTGGAATGTGACTAAACCCTTAGGACAAGTGACATTACGCAGTGAGTGGTAAAATTATGTGAATTGTGCTAAGTTGAGCTTGTTATACTTATATTGTGTATGTGTGCTTGCGCTTTCATTTTACCTATTAAGGAATGTGATGACTCACTCCCTATGTGTTATTTGTGTTTGGATCCTGTGATGATCTCGAACCTTGTGTTCATGGGAGCATATGATTAGGTGGATGACTTTAAAGAACCTCGTGTTAAAGGACGCTGGGACACAATGCTCTGATAGGATGTGATATTAGGGCATAAATTTATGTATTAATTGCATGAAGTTCTGAACATGTAGTTATTATAATTTTTGTTTCATATGCTAAGTCTTTAGTTCCTTCTCTGGAGTTTTGGATAGCTTTGTTTTGAGCCGGAAATGTTTTCATAACCTTAATTGATAAGTTTTTAATTTGGTGATTAACATGAATGTGAACCTTTTACCCATGTTAACTCCTTTATGTTTATTGAATAAAATCATTTTATGTAATTCTGCATTTTCATATATTTTATCATGTAAATATGTATATCAAGGTAAAGAGTGTCACAGGGATAATATTGTATTTTTACTTTTGTTAGATATTGGACAAAAAGTTGTATTAGGATTTAGTGCGTTACAAGTTTTTGGGTATTTGTCGAGTTCATTATTCCTTAGTTTATATTATTCCTGAGTCATTTTTTAAATCAAATGTTGGACAAATATTTTTGTATTGTCCAGTCCCTTATTTTTTAGTGAATCAAACACTCCCTAAAATTGTTTAAAACCAAATCAAATCGTTTGTAAATAGTCAAATTGATCCCAAAAATTGAAATTTGCTAAAACCAAAATTCACAAAAACCAACAATCTTAAAAATTACATGTTTTCTTTTTGGTTTAGTTCAGTTTTCGGATCTTATTATAAAAAATTGAACCAAATCGAATAAATCACATATTATGATTATATTGATTTTTGATAATAAGTATTAAATGATTTATTACTTTTCATTTGTTTTATAATTAAGATGTATATTTTACTTTCATGATTTAAAAAGGATGTACTAATATTGTTAAAAAATAATGTTAAATACCAACTAATACATAAACTATTATTATATTACAAAAATAGTTGGTAATATTATTTTATATTAATGCTAAATAGAAGTTAAGATAGTAACTTTTAACTAAAATATGTTAAACAAAATTTAATAAAAATAAAAATTATTTTTAAAACTATATTGCATATATAATAGTTATGTAAGTTTAGTTGATATATTTAAATTATGATAATAGATTGGAAAAAAAATATGAAACTGAATCAAACCAAATTGTAAAAGATTGATTTGATTTAAATTTGACGTTATATTTAAACTAAATCATATTGAACGGTATTTTTATTTTATGTTTAGTTGTGATGATGTTTTATATCAAACAGTACCGCAGTACATGCTCTCTGCCACTCAGCATCTCAGTTTAAAACTAAACGTTTATTCCATTCCCAAAAAAATATAATAATAACCCAAAAATAAAAGCAGAGAGAGAAAGTGACGGGCTAGCGAGTCAGTGAGAAAGAGTAACATAGTGAAGTGAAGCCTACAATTTATTGAGAAAACTAAAATATCCTTCAAAACCCCTCAATTTTTTAACAGGATTTGTGTTTTGTCCTCTTTTGAATTCCAAACTCCACCATCTTATGGTCTCGCATTGCACTACTCAACTCAACATTTGCTACTTTCTCTTAATATATTTTATGCGGTTTTTGTTTTGTCCCCAACCATTTCATTGACTTCAGTGTCACCCGTATCAAGTCAATATGCATGAGGAAGAGTTAATCTTGATTATAATTTTAACCATTTATTTAGCATTAATATAATTTTAACCATCTATTTAAATGTATGGCCAAGATTTACTTTTCTTATACTTTCATCTCTCACTTGATACATGTCCAATATGTTTCTGTATCTATGTTTTGTCCAACAAAAGGCAATAGAGCACTACGTGGAAGGGATGATGGCAAGAAAAAGTGAACCTTCCTTCCAACACCAGATATGTCTCTTCCTGTGCAGCCCAATGCTAACACTGCGGTTGCTCCCATCATCCTTGGTTTGACTTGGCCTGTGTTGCGTTTAAAGAGCTTGACTGATTAGAAACATAACATTTAGTGTCATTCTTTCTTTTTCAACAATAATTTTTTTAAACTTGGTCTTTCTTAGCAATAACAACCAAAATTCTAAAAGAAATGTGAGAAATCACAAGAGATTTAGCGATTTTCGGTTCGGTCAGTGTGCCTAAGTCTTTGGGAATAGAATGCCTATTTCTTTTTTCTTATCATAAACAATGGGATTACATCAAGATGTATATAATATAAGCATACATTATTTTTACATGTGCATTATGTTAATCCGCATTCCGCAGGGGCTTTGCCCCCGCACTCCCAACCTGCTTCATAACCAACAATAACTACAAAAAAACGTAATTTTGACGGCCAAAATCCGTTGGTAACTCCTAAAATCCGTCGGTAAGTGAAAATTTTCGATAGATTTCTGACGGACAAAATTTCATCGGAAAAATGGTCGTAGAAAGTTTCCGACAAAAAATCCATCGGAAATCATCCGTGGGAAATTACCGACTAAATTTTTCCGTCGAAAATTTCAGACTGATATTTTCCGTTGGAAATTTCAGATTGATATTTTCGGTTGGAAATTTCAAACTGATATTTTATGTCGGAAATTTTCCAATGACTATTTTTGACAAAATTTCCCATGGCTATTTTTGATCGATATGATGGTCGCAAATTTCATGTGAATCATTTGAGACGGATTTTTTTGTCGCAAATTTTTGTCGGAATTTTTTTATAAATAATTTATTATTTCAATTGTTTTTTATCATTAATAATTTAGAAAATCTTTTTATGCATTTATATTATTTACCATGAAAATTTGAATTAATACATGCTTATAATTGAGGAAATTGTGAAGTTGGTAAATCCAAAACATAGAGTAAAATAAATTATTAAGTTTAATTAAAAAAAATGTACAATGTTAATGACGATTGTCAATAGTAACATTGAGTTGCTAAGTCAGTAGTCAAAATAGTCATCAGTAGAGTGTCTCTGCTGGTCATCTACCTGGTCCTGTTGTTGTTCTTGCTGGTGCTGGTGGTGTTGCTACTGGTCCTGGTGTTGTTGTTGCTGGTCTTGGTACTGTTACTGAGGTTATTGTTGTTGATGAATAATGTTTCGTGCCTCTGAAGGTAGGAACTGAAGGACTACTAACTAAAAAATGTGTATCTCCTCTTTTTGATTGACGTAGCTTCTCCCTCGGGCAGTTAATCTCTGCAGCATCTTCAACGCTACTAGAAGATCCTTGCGTATGCTGCATGAGGCTGCCATTTCCACATTTGTAAGTATGAACAAGGTCTCCAGTATCATAAAGGCGTTCCTTACGCTTTGGTCTTGTAGTTGCAACCCAACACCAACTCCTAAGTCTTTGTTCTTCATCAGGGTCTAAGGGAGTGAGTTGGGATTCACCAGCACTTGATGCAGCATCAGACCTAGCTTGAGATAGCTAGCCTCAAATTCTTATTGTAATTCATAAATAATTATTATTCCATAAATATAATAAACATTTTAAAGAAAAAAAATATGCAAGATAATGGTCTCACATGTGTCTGTCTAGATCTATCATCGACAAATTGACTAGTATCCTTTCATAAATGAGTTTGCTGAAAAACCTCATCCACATATACTGATCAACCAAGCTCCTCTGACTATTAACAAACATTAAAAAATAAATATTAAGTGTTAAATTAAACAATTTTAAACAACTAAGTATTATAATTTTAATGTACATACCAAGTGAATGGTGTGATCATGCAAGTTGATAGAACCACCTATGTGCAAACACCCTCCCTTTCCAAATGCCCGATTTTTTTTTGCCTATGCACACTTGGAATGATACTCAGGTGCATTCCAATGTGATAAAAGATCATTCCAAACACAATCTCCATTCTCCAATCCAATATGACCTTTTTATTTTCATTTCGGGCATCCCTAAACATCTCAGAAAGTCTATGAGAGGCTTTTAAGTTAAAAGCTTTTTTTATTTCATTCTCTTCCTCGGGTCTCCCGACCAATTTTCTCTAAAGTATAGCAAAGTAATGAAATTGTACACAATAAGAAAAAATGAATTTTACAATTTCAGTTAAAATAAAAAGAATAGCATTACTGTCCATTTCAACCTTTGAACTACTTCATTAAAAGAATAATAATTTACCTTAAAACGCAGGAAAAAAAGTTCCTGATGATCTTTTGGAATCGCTCCCCATCTAGGCCAAGGCTGACCAAATTGTTGCCTAATGGACAAAGTGATAGCCCTTGCCGCAACCTTAGATGGATGAAACCTAAATACAAAAAATAATTAATCAAAATAGTAAAATATGATGTTATGTATTATATATAATGATAATTATATAAATTTTGTAATACTTATGCTCCATTAATTAGCGTAACCATAGGACGATCATTAAGGGGAGGGGGTAGGTGTGTATGTAAGTACTGGGGACGGTCCACGTGCATGAATGGAGGATGGAGATGGTGTGGATGCAGGTACCGGAGATGGTCCACATGCATTAACATGGAATGAAGATGGTCTAGCTTCAGTCGGAGGTGGCGATGGTGTAGGTGCAACATCAGGAGGCCTAATTGGGATAGAAATAGAAGACGGGGATGGGGTAGATGATGTCAGACCATCTTGAGGAGGTAATAGTCTAACCACGTATTGTCTTTTCTTCGCAGTTGTCCCTTTTTCATCATTTGACGGGGGTCGGGGAAGGTCAACACCCCCTAATGACATATCTATATACAGAAAAATAATGTTATAACATAATTACTACAATCAATGATATTGGGATGATTGGAAATTAGATAACTAACGAACTTCCATATGACAACAAAAAAAAAAAACACTAACATAGTTTTCAAGTATTAGAAGAAAACAAACATGTCACTAATAACAAACATTATAACTGACTAATAAAGATCAACGTCTAATCCTCTTCAAAGTTGTAAACTTCAAAGTCATCTTCTAATTCCCCCTTCATTGTCTTGTTCAATATTGTTTGATTCTTCATTCAAAGTACTTGATTCTTCTTCGTTTGTCAACAAATTAGAAAGGTTTACTTCTTCAACACCACCTCTTAAATCTTGGAATCCAGATATATTTTCAACTTCAATGACTTCGTTGACATGTGACATTTCCTCAACCTAGTAAGGCACATCATCTTGAACATGATCAAATTCTACGTAACCCATTGGCTTGGTTTTAATTGCAATACACCAACCATGTTTGTCCCTTCTTGTTGCTAGATATGACACATAATACATTTGTCTTACATTATTTACACTGATGAATGGGTCAAACAAATTATAGCTTTTATTCATTCAAATTTCCATTGTGCCATATTTAGATCAACTCTTGTTCCTCTACTCGTTGGATCAAACCAGTGACAATAAAATAATATTACTCTCTTAGGATAGATAATAGTATTATATTCTAGCTCATATATGTGTTGAATGACCCCATAAAAATCATTTGCGGCTCCTTCTGTAAGCCCCTTTACGTGAACCCCACTATTTATCATTTTCTTCCATTCACTCCATGCTTGAGTATGGAATTTGCACCCACTAACAAAGTATATGTGTCATGGGACCATACAATAAATTCTTCAAGTGTTGGTTTCTCACATTTGTAGGCTCATTTATAACCTACGAATATAAAGTGTATGAACAGTTATAATTTTTTATCATAAAGTAACAAAATCAAATATACAATAACTTACTTTTTGCTAGAACCAAGTAGAAAAATCTGCAAGTAGATTATGAGTAGAGGCATTTGACTGAGATTGCAAGAATGAACTATCCACATATATTGTTGCACAAGTCAATTAAGGGGGGAATAATGTGAAGATACAACCATTCAATTGAACAACAAAGGGCATACATTAAGAAACTTACTCGAGATATGATTTAACTTTGCCACAGTTAATTAACACATGAACATAGGCTGAGTTTTTCTCATCATCGTTAACCAGTTAATTAACTGCTTCCCAGAAGGACGACCTTGTTGGTCAAACACTGATAATAACATTGGTGGACGACTTTGAGCTTCAATTGCATTTGGATTCCTAATATTGCACGACGACAACATAAAGTTGTTGAAATAATGAGAACAAATAAAAGTTGTCTCATGATGTATGTAAGACGCGCAAATGGATCCTTCCACCCGGGCCTTATTTTTCACTGCTTATTTAGAATCACCCATGAATCTACAAATTTTAAACAATACATAGTCTTAAATAAATGAGCATTAACAAAAGAACATTAAAGAAAATACAATGATTGTTTTAGTACCTTTCAAATGGATACATCCATCTGTATTGGACTGGTCCACCAAGTCTAGCTTCATATGTGGTCGACTGCCGGCAAGTGCACCAAATCGTGCAAGTAGAATAAAACGGTAAGTGAGTACCGAGTATTGAACTCTCAGGGAACTTGTTTTACTTGGTAAAGATGTGGCTTAGTAAATAAGTTTCTTGGGATGAAAGTTTGGTGTGTGGTATGGACACAAATGTAACCTAAACTATTCAAAAGCAGATCAGCGAGTTCATGAATTCTGCACTTCACCAATCTTGTCCATTTTGCCTGAAATTGAAAAGGAATGATCATTAAATACACAAAATTGGGATACTGAGTACCTATCACTTAAATTAACAAAAAGTAATTACAATACTACCAAAAACAACTATAAATGGGAGGAGTCATATACAATTTACAACAGTTTCTTACACAAAAGTTAGTTGTATTGACCGACTAACAAACTCCCTCAAATTTACAGTTTTTCTTGTCCTTAAGCAAATACAGAACAACTCATTGGTCCTCAAGTGACAAAACATGTAGTGATTATGTACAAAGGTGTGTGATTCACAAAATCTTAATTACATGATAACAAATGAAACAAAAATGCCTTTTATCAATTGCTTTTCACAAGACATGCAATTTTTCAGAGAAAAGAACATGTTAGTCAGCAACACAACTATATGAAGCTAGGCAGGAGACAAATTTCATGGAAAGATACTTAACCAAATTGTCATAGCCACTGTATCACTCACGCACAAGTATTTAAGCTATTTAACAAGACCAACTAACAAGAGGTCCAATCTTTGTACTTGATCTCATGCCATAAAGTTAGAAATACACAAATTGAATCAAAAGGACTTTTATTAGCTTGTAGTGAGGCTTGGCTACAAAAAAATATTGGTTTTTCTAGGATGCAAAAGCTTGAATTCTAAGAGAGCACAAATCCTAGACTTACCCAATTTGTCTTTTCAATCCACTTAGCCCATTCACTAGCTTTTCACTTGACTTTGTTTTAACAACACACACACTTTATTTGAACTTCTTTTTTTTTAACTTACAACATTTTATTAATTTTTTGTGTGTTCTGTTGTTTCTTACCTTTAAAATTATCCATCAAACCAACTCCCCCAAATTTGGGGCAAAATTGTCTTCTAACGATGTGCTCTCCTAAAACCAAAGCATGGTAAATGGAGATGCCAATTCAAAGCTCAAGGTTCAATTTGACAATTACAATTCAGCTCAAAGATGGGTGCAAATGATATCATCATTGAGAAACAGGTAAGCTTTTTAGTCAAGTGGCTTTCAAAACAATAATGGCCTTAATCATATCCACATTTATTCATTTCATTCTAAAATTCAGAGATTGATACAAAAATCATTGCTCTATGCTAGTCGTTCTCTTAACAATTAAGTTCACACTCTCACCGGGTTATGGTTCAAGCTTTTCTTTCTCAATCAATCTGTCCACTGACTAACATTTCTAATTGTGATCCTAATTTCTTGTTCTTTCTCATCTACATACATGCTCATTCAAAACTCATGATTTCAACACATGCTTCACCCCTTCATGCAATCAATTCACAACACCCATTTCAAAAATAAAAATAATAATATGTTTGCACTGCATACTCAGATAATCAAGTCAAACTGTTCAGTATGCTTTAAGACATGCATACTGCTATCCACAATCAAAAGTAAACCAATATCACAACAAAAAGTGTACTAAAGACATAAGTATAATAATTATAATATTTATAAAAAAAACAAGAACATGAATTTAAAACTCCTGTGATTGGTCATCCTACTGGGTATCTTGATCCTAAGTGCCCTCCTCATCTGTAAAATGTAGCATAGGAGTGGCTAGAGGAGTGGTAGTCAGTCCCAGGACTAGTGTGGTAGGGTCCTCTAGAATCTCCAGTAATGGAGTAGAAGGGTCTATTGGCATCTCATGCACTGGTGTAGGAGGGTCTGCTAGCTGCTAAGGAGAAGATTGATCCACCACTGGTGAGGGTGGATCTGGTGAAATCTGTGGTGACCTCTCTGGAGTAGCAGCCTCCTGCCTTACCTATGTCCCTCCTGCTTTAAAAACAAATGGCTCAGGGATGGTGACCTCTGAAGATGCATCCTATACCTGCTGAGGTACCTGAGCACTGGGACCTCCATCTTCCCTCACAAGAGAATGCTGAGTTCCTGGTCAGGCTACCTTCTCCATGAACTGCTCAACTGTCAAGATGGTTCCTGGTGGAGCCACAACCTACAGGCTCTGCATTAACAATACATGTCCCTAACAAAGACTCTAAAGCATGGACTCAAAGCGCTGAGAGTCCTAGGAAGATGGGCCAGGAGGAGCTGGTGTAGGAGTAGCAGAAGTGAAAGGAGTTAGTGGAGTAGAAGAAGGAACATCAGCTGGTCGAGCCCTTGCCTTCCTTACCCCTCTGAAGTTAACTATCAGATCACCCACATTCCAACAGTTTTTCTTAATGTAGGCCAAGTTAATGGCCAGGCTCAGGCTCTCATAAGTTAGACTGTCAGAGGTAACTCCTCTAGCTTTGCAGAGGGTAGTGATCAAGGCTGGAAATCCAAGCCTAGAGGAGTTACTCTGAGCAATAGAAGAGATTTGACATGAGATTAGGACGCCGATGTTCATATCCATGTGGGTTACTAAGCCATAAACCAACCTGGCTCTATCCAAGTTCAAATCTGAGTTGTGGGACATGGGAACTAAGTCTTGATGGAAGCTTGCTTGTTGAGCTTCTATGGAGGTTGGATCTTTGAACTTCAATGAGGTACTTCAATGGTGATTTTCCACCATGGAGATGCAGCAGAAGACAAAGGAGAAGAGGTGAGAGGAGGTGTCATCCACTGGGGAATAAGCCATGGAAAAAGGAGCTTCGCCACCAAGAGAGTGCCTTAGATAAGAAGCATGGAGAGGGTGCTTCAATGGAGGAAAAGAAAGAGAGAGAGAAAGAGAGAGGGGGGAGCACGAAATTGAAGGAAGAAAAGTTGAACTTTGAGTTGTGTCTCACAAGACTCTCATTCATCAAAGTTACCACAAGTGTTACACATACTTCTATTTATAGCCTAGGTAGCTTCCTTGAGAAACTTTCTTGAGAAGCTTCCTTGAGAAGCTTTCTTGTGAAATTTCCTTGAGAAGCTTCTTTGAAAAGCTTCCTTAAGAAGCTAGAGCTTAGCTACACACACCCCTCTAATAACTAATTCCTTGAAAAACTTCCTTGAGAAAATTCCTAGAGAAGCTAAAGCTTAGCTACACACACCTCTCTAATAACTAAGCTCACCTCCTTGAGATGAAAAGCTAGAGCTTAGCTACACACCCCCTATAATAACTAAGCTCATCCCCATGCCAAAATACATGAAAATATAAAAAAAAATTCCCTACTACAAAGACTACTCAAAATGCCCTGAAATACAAGGCTAAAACCTTATACTACTAGAATGGCCAAAATTCAAGGCCCAAAAGAAGGAAAAACCTATTTTAATATTTAAAAAGAAGAGTCGACCCAACCTTGGCCCATGGGCTCAGAAATCTACCCTGAGGTTCATGAGAACCCCAAGGCCTTCTTTAGCAGCTCCTACCCAATCCTCTTGGAGTCTTTTATCCAATACCCTTGGGGTAGGATTGCATCATCCCCTCCCCGTTGGAAAGGATTTGACCTCAAATCCCGAGGTTCTTCATACTTTGGTCTCCTTCCCTTGACACTTGTAAAAAGAATAAAAACATATGTATTAGTGGTGTTGGGTATGTTAGAGTAGGGTAAGGTCTGAAAATCCCTTTCATGGACATCTTCCCATGAGGGAACATGGTTCCTCACCAACTCAATGAGTGGTGCTACAAGTATAGAAAAATATGGAACAAGCCTTTTGTAAAAGTTTGTTAAGTCATGGAAGCCCCAAATTTCCCTTATACTTGATGGAGTGGGCCAATCAGGAATGACCTTTATTCTCTTAGGGTCCGTGGGAACCCCTTGATCACTATTTAAAAAATTAAGGAAAGTAATGCAATAAAACGTACCTTTTTTTGTATTTTCATGTTGATTATTCCTACAAAAAATACGACAAACCTAAGGTGTCCCATATGAGCACCTAGGTTTGTATTAAAACTAAAAATAAGAACAAACCTACCTAATGAGTCCCTATTTACATGAATCATGAAGATGTTGGGTACATGACTGATTTTACACAAAAGGGTTGCAACACTCAACACATTCATCATATCACTTATTTTAGGGATTTGATGCCTAATAATACATATTTTGGGCTACAACAAAGCACAAGGATTTAAGCTCTTACGAACCAAACCCTCATCCAACAACTCCTTTACTTGAGGAATAACCTCAAGCCCAAGAGGTGTGGCAGTGCTAACAAGTGTCTTTTTACAAAGGAGAAGATGTGGAGGTTGTCTAAGAGGGGAAGTTTCTTTAATATTTGTCTTTATTTCAAAATGACTTTCCTTCTTAGCTAACCTCTTAGAAGAGACACTTACCTCCTTACACTCATCCTTAATCATTAAAGGTTATCCTTCTTCTTGGGGGTAGATTTCTTCACTAGATTCTTCCCCTTTTGCTTCTTCACTTTCACTAGAGGAAGGTGAAGTAATAGCCTCATCTTGGCTACTATAAATGTCTTGGCCCCTCATAATCATGGTTTTTGTGGTGGGGCATTGAGAAGTAATGTGCCCTCTTCCAAGACATTTAAAGCACTTTATGGAGCTAGTCTTCTCTTGCATACTAGCCTTAAGGGGTTGCTTTTCTATTGTATTCCTCTTATCATCTTTGGGCTTAGAAGGTGTCACCCCTAAGATGCCTTGACCTTGGTCTTTCTTAGGATAAGAGTGAGAGCCATAAGATTTTGAAGTAGACTTCCTTTTAAGTTGTTGCTCTACCCTTATTTCCCAATCCAAGTTAGCCTCTATATTGTCCTTCCCATGAAAGTATGGGAGGTTAATGTTAGCCTCTTGAGGCTTTCTTTTCTTTTATATCCAATGGGAGTAAGGTCTAAGATATGCCCTATGTCTTCCTTCATAATAGTCATGAAGTTCCTCACTTAGGCTCTTGCAAGAGTTATGACTACTATAGGAGGCATGTTTTTCTTTTCTTAACTCTTTTAGTATTTTCCTTCTTTCTTCATCCCTTATTTTCTCTTTTTTATCTTGACTTATTTCTTCTCTTTTTTTTCCTTTTTCTTTTCTCTCTTATTTTTCTTTCCATAACTTGAGGGAACTCAACTCATCTAAGATTCTAGATTAATGGTCTTTATGACTAGTACCTTCGCCATTAACACTAGATGAATGATGACTCATGTTGGTTCCTACGTTGTGGTACTTTCTTGTTGGAGATTTGAAAACAAAAGGTAAAAGAAACTATGGTTGAAACTAGCCAAAATAAACACTAAAAGAGGTGTGAAAGATAAGGTAAAAACTAATTGGTAAAATTTAAGCTATCTAGGGGGTTTGACAATGGAAGGTAAAGGAAATAAGCTATGAAAGTAAGCAAGAAATGTAAACCAAGCGAATTCTAAGAGTGTTTGGATGACCGCATTCAAGGTTCCCAACAAAACACTCACTATCCTAAGTAAAAATTGCCTAAAATTATTACACACAAATGGAAATTTGGTAACCTATTGGAGGCTCCCAACACACTTACAATGAAAGGCCTTTTTGTTACAAAACTTGAAAGCAATGAAGGTAAGTAAATTGCAAATTACAAAATGGTCCTCAATTTTGGTGGTTTTTATCTCTTTGGTGATTCACTCAATTTGTTGTGCTTCTTAGTCCAATAGCTATTAAGGTGGTTGGCCCCTTGTTTCTTAACTCAAATTCTTCAAGGGATGGCACCAATCCTCCTTTCTAATTCCCTATATGGCAACTCACAAACAAGGAAACAAAGAGATAAGCAATAACCAAAGACAAAAAAAAAATGAAATGAAAGCTAAACCAATGGATTTTTAACAAGAAAATTTTTCAAGGATTATTCAACAATTAAAGCAATGAAAAGGACATAGAAGCAAGTTAGGACTCAAAGAGAAACTTAGAATGGCTCTAGAGTAGAGTAAAAAAACTATAAAAAAAAGACTCAACAAACCTCTAGATTTGGCACTTGTTTTCACACTAATTTTCAATTTAAATTTCGGAACTAATTTTGGTATAAAATAGGCACCAATTATAGAATAAATTTTGAGCCAAAACAACAAGCACACTTCCCTTTCACATTTTTTTCTTGGATACTGATTTTTCTGCCAAATTGTGTGATTTTTAGTATTTTTTACTTTTATCCAAATCACATGGTTCTTTATTTAACTTTTTTTCAGATGTCTAGAAAATCCAGTAAAAATTTCAGCTCAAAATTCACAGTGACCAATTCTTAGTAATTTTTACAAGTTCGTATGTCCAAGCTACCAGCACCGGCGATTTCAGACCGAATTTTCTTTTAGCATAGAATATTGATTGCCTTAGGCTTACTTTCAACCTTCCTATGTATGTTGAACTCACTAGGCTTGTTTACCACAGTTTTAGGAGTTCAATATTCACTTAGGATCAAAGTTTCAACCAGGAACTCATTCACCAAAACTCAAATTCACAATAGACACAATCATAAGGAAACCTAAAAGTTCAAGAAAAGGTTTACAATCAAAGACTCTCTAATAAATTTGCATGAACATGTTAAGGACTAATTAACATGCAAGATTTGACTCAAATCAAATAATAGGATATAAGAATTTCATACACTCATGAACAAATGAGTTAGACAAAGAAACAAGAAAAATAAAATTCAGCACAACATAAGAAATTTGAACCAAAGAAACCTAAACTCAACACAACTCATGGTTCAAGAACATGAACAAGAAATTTGAACCATAGAAAATCAAATCTAGCTTTTATAGAAAGATTAATCGGTGGAAATTCTAAAGAATCATGTTAACAACATTTAGCACAAGACATGTGAGGAGATACATGGAAAAAAATGAAGAAACAACAATGGAGAAGAAGGTAAACCTGAAAACTAATGGAAGTTTAAGGAGCACCTACTTGATGCTCTTGTGCTCTGATTACCACATGATGGAAGCTTGCTTGTGGAGCTTCTATGGAGGCTGGATCTTTGAGCTTTAATGAGGTCCTTCAATGGTGATTTTCCACCATGGAGATGCAGTAGAAGACAAAGGATAAGAGGTGAGAGGAGGCGCCATCCACTAAGGAACAAGCCATGGAAGAAGGAGCTTCGCCATCAAGAGAGTGCCTTGGATAAGAAGCTTGGAGAGGGTGCTTCAATGGAGGAAAAGAAAGAGAGAGAGAAAGAGAGAGGGGGGAGCACGAAATTGAAGGAAGAAAAGAGGAAGAAAAGTTGAACTTTGAGTTGTGTCTCACAAGACTCTCATTCATCAAAGTTACCACAAGTGTTACACATACTTCTATTTATAGCCTAGGTAGCTTCCTTGAGAAACTTCCTTGAGAAGCTTCCCTGAGAAGCTTTCTTGTGAAACTTCCTTGAGAAGCTTCTTTGAGAAGCTTCCTTAAGAAACTAGAGCTTAGCTACACACACCCCTCCAATAACTAAGCTCACCTCCTTGAGAAACTTCCTTGACAAACTTCCTTGAAAAGATTCCTAGAGAAGCTAGAGCTTAGCTACATACACCTCTCTAATAACTAAGCTCACCTCCTTGAGATGAAAAGCTAGAGCTTAGCTACACACCCCCTATAATAGCTAAGCTCACCCCTATGCCAAAATACATGAAAATATAAAAAAAGTTCCTACTACAAAGACTACTCAAAATGCCTTGAAATACAAGGCTAAAACCCTATACTACTAGAATGGCCAAAATACAAGGCCTTAAAGAAGGAAAAACCTATTCTAATATTTACAAAGAAGAATGGACCCAACCTTGGCCCATGGGCTCAGAAATCTACCCTGAGGTTCATGAGAATCCCAGGGCCCTCTTTAGCAGCTCTTGCCCAATCCTATTGGAGTCTTTTATCCAATACCCTTAGGGGGTAGGATTGCATCATTTGGGTCAGTGTAGTCAGATTCTTTCTAAGGAATTTCCATGGTTGGCCCTCAGCATTCAAAACAAACCCCTTGTGGGGAATACAGAACATGGCTTCAATCTCCTGAGGATTAGACCTTGACATGCAAAATCTAGAGTAGGTGGGTAAAGATTCCCCCTCCTCTAATACCACTGGAGTTTGAAGAAACTCATTTAGGTTGTCTGCATGTATTTTGATCAGGTGTCCTCTTACTCTGGCTTGCTTTGGTGGTTGGTCCTCTGGGCTGTATAAATTAGCATAGAATTCCTTAACCACAGCCACGTCTATGCTTCCATCTTGGAGGTTGGTGAGACATTTGTGTAGATTATGCCTCTCCAACTCCACTTTGAACTTGTCGAACTCAGTATGATAAATCTTAACATTTCTCTCCGGAAGGATATTTCGGCTGAGAATGTTGCCCGTGTATCTATTCCAAGCTTCCAAAGATTGGAATCGCCTGGTATCATACTGAGCTGCAGGTCTAGAAGTAGTGCTCTTTCTCTTCCTGGATGCCATCTACAATAAAAAGAACCCATCAGTTTATTAGACCAGAAGTTATTAAAATTGAAATAGAAAATAAAAACTGAAATTGGCAACGTGCGCTTAGCGAGACGCAGCTTGCTTAGCGCGCCTTAAGAAAAACAACACACTAGCTTAGCGCAACAGGGGTGTGCTTAGCTAGTTATGACAGAAAATTTTTCTCTGCATAATTGGCTTAGCGAGATAGGCACTCGCTTAGCCCAGAGCACTTTTATTTCAAACAATGGCTTAGCGAACAGCGTTGGCTTAGCCTTATGCATGTCGCAACGAATAGTGCTTAGCCCACGGGGGTAGCGCTTAGCGCGAGCAACACTTCAAAAATTTGACTAAGTTATGTGGGCTTAGCGATGAGACTTGCTTAGCCCAATCACTGCCGCAACGAATAGCGCTTAGCTCAGACAAGCTGGGCTTAACAAGAGGCAGTCAACAAAAAAAAATCTGTCTAAGGTACCTGGGCTTAGCGAGACAACACTCGCTTAACCACAGGTTTGTCATTAATAATGTGTTCAGCGGCTTAGTGCACACAGATGTCGCTTAGCCGCGATTTTCATAAAGAAGATGAACATTCAACAACATGGATGGACTCTCTTAGTGCAGGCATACTAGCTAAGCGAGTTTGTCTGGAAATGCATATATTCAATGCTTAATTGATGAACTCGCTTAGCGCATCATACGCGCTTAGTGAGTTCATTGCGTTTTCCAAAAAAAAGACACAGACGAATAAGTCTTTCGACTTCCTCTTTTAGGCCTTTAATAGGCCCCTATCAGGCATGCAACATAATCAAAATTATCTACCACTTATAGCTCCTAACAAAATCCTAACTTTTATTTATTCTACTTGCAATCTACCCCTAAAAATTAAATTGCTAACCTAATGTCTTCTATCCAAAGGTATTAAGAAGAGAAGAAGCATGAATGAAGTTGGGAACTTACTTGGATTGAAGATGCTCAGTGAAGATTGGATGCAAAATGCAAGATTGAAGCTCGAAGATGTAATGTGTGAATTTCAGAAGGGAGATGTTGCAGGAAAATTTTTGAAATATATGGGGTAAGTGTAAGTGTAACTACTGTTACACTTTACTTATCCGTTTTTCGACCAACTCGCTTAGCGAGTCAACCCGCTAAGTGAGAGAGAGACGTTTGGCTTCTCGCCTTCTCTCTTAGCGGGCTGACATGTTGGGCCCAATTTAAAATTGAAACATTTTTTTTTGGAACTGCACTTAGCGCAAAGAAGCGCACTAAGCGAGTTGTGCAGATAAGGAATCCTGCAACTCGCCCTAAGCCAGGCTCAAGGCCGGCTTAGCGAATATATTGCATCCTGCATACAGAGGGGGTATGCGCTTAGTGAGTGGTTGCTAGCTTAGTGTTATTCAGGTCACAAGGAATTGGGCTTAGCATGAATGGGTCGCGCTTAGCTCAATTAAACCAGTAATTTGACCGCAAGGAATAGGGCTTAGTGCAGGTACACCATGCTTAGCCAACATACACAATGCGCTTAGCGAGATGCAGCTCGCTCAACTCAATTCAGATCGAATTGATTTGGGCTAAGCTCACCCATGACCAGCTTAGCGAGCCCTATCAGCTTGAGATGTAGGGGTTTGAGCGCTTAGCACAGGCTACCCTTGCTTAGCGCATGGAGGAGATGCACTCAGTGCGTGATATGCGCTTAGCGAGTGGACTGTTTTCAAGAAAATGTTTTTATGTTATTTTCAGTCCACTTTCTCAAAACATTTAGATCAAACCCCAATATCTATAACCTAGTATAAGCTGATATACCCTTTTTTCAATGATCATAAAGCAAATTCCAACTTATGTAATGCATGAAAAAAAATATGAAAGAAATCAAAACTGGGTTGCCTCCCAGGAAGCGCTCTTTTAACGTCATTAGCTTGACGCATATACCTCAATGGGTGATATCAAATTTGGCTTTCACCTTCAAGACCTCCTGTTCAACCTCCTTTACCTGCAAGCAAACATTTTGATCTAACACAAGCTTGTTTTCTACAAATAAATCAAAATAGATCCTCTAATCTACAAAGCCCATTTCCAGTTTCTTTCTTCCCATGTCAACTACGCAGCTTGCAGTTAACATAAATGGTCTTCCCAAGATTAAGGGAATGTCATTATCTTCACAGATATCCATTACAACAAAGCCTGCTGGGAAGATAAAATGTTTTACTCTGACCAAAACATCTTCAATTACTCCATATGGTCTGGTGATAGAGCGGTCAGCCAACTGTAAAGTCATTCTAGTGGGCATGATTTCCAACTCTCCTAGTCTTCTGCACATGGAGTGTGGCATAAGATTGATCTTGGCTCCCAAGTCAATGAGAGCTTTTCCCACTGTGACTTCACCTATTGAGCAAGGAATGGTCACACTCCCAGGGTCTTTGTGCTTCCGTGGAATGATTTTTTGAATCACCACACTGCAATTACCCTCCACAACTATATTTTCCTAGTGAATGTACTTGTGCTTCTTTGTCAACATGTCTTTTAAAAACTTGGAGTAGAGTGGCATATGTTGTAAAACTATGTTGCTTTTTCACTCTTACTTTTTTTTGCTCTTCTTTATTTTTTTCAAAATTTTCTTTTTCTTTTTCTTCTTTTTCTTTTTGTTTTTCTCCCTCTATTTCTTTTTCATTGTCTTTTATTTCTATCCTTTCGACAATTATTGGTTTTTCTCTCCACTGACTCCTCTCATCTTTTACCTCATCATTCTTTTTATCAGTAGTGTCCTTCGAAACAACTTGCTCCTTCAAAGCGACAATATCCTCATCCTCAGCTGCCACAAGCTTCCTGCTTCTTGTCATAACAACTTTGCATTCTTCTTTGGGATTTTTCTCGGTATTTGCTCCAAAGCTGTTGGATGACTTCTCAGCTAACTGCTTAGCCAATTGACCCACCTAGATCTCAAGGTTTTTCAGGGCTGTCTCAGTACTCTTATGGTTAGACATGGTCACTTGCATAAACTAAGCTATTGTCTCCTCCAATTTTGGCCTCAGAATAATTAAGAAGGGGGGGTTGAATTAATTATTCCTAAACCTTTACTAATTAAAAAATTACTCTTCTAAGGCTTTTACTATGTTGTTAAGAGAATAAGGAGTAGAAGAGAAACTTAACAGAAAGTAAATGCGGAAATTAAAATGCACAGCGGAAAGTAAAAGAGTAGGGAAGAAGGAAACAAACACACAAGAGTTTTTATACTTGTTCGGCAACAATTCGTGCCTACATCCAATACCCAAGCGACCTGCGGTCCTTAAGATTTCTTTCAACCTTGTAAAAATCCTTTTACAAGCAAAGATCCACAAGGGATGTATCCTCCCTTGTTCTCTTTGAACCTAGTGGATGTACCCTCCACTAGAACTGATCCACAAGAGATGTACCCTCTCTTGTTCTCAGTCAAACCCAAGTAGATGTACCCTCCAATATGTAAAGACAAAGATCTAAGGCGGTTAAACCTTTGATACTTTGTGAATGGGGATACAAAAGAATTCTCAGGCGGTTAGTCCTTTGAACACTTTTGTATAACGGAAAAGGAAGAATCAAAAGCATTCTTAGATTGTGTCATTTTGAATTCTTTGACAAGGGAGAAGGGAGACACAAAAGAATTCAGGCGGTTAGTCCTTCTTTCTTTTGGAAAAGGGAGAAGAGAGACACAAAAAGAATTCAGGCGGTTAGTCCTTGGCGAATTCTTTTTGGCAAAGGTAGAAGAGATGAAAAGAATGAATAGCACAAGTTTTCAAGGTTTAGAAAACCAGAAAACTCTTGGAAAGCTTTTTGGCACAAAGAAGAAGAAGAAGTTCAAAGAGACTCAAAAATCAATGTGGAAAAAAATTGCTTGTGAAAAGAATGAATTGGAAAAGATAGATTGAAAATGCAAACCAAAGTCTTGCTTTTATAGACTCTTCATGCCTGGTCAAGAGAACCATTTAGAAGAGTTATATCTTTTAGAAAAACTTCAAACCAATTTGAAAAAGTCAAAAACCATTTGAAGAGTTACATCTTTTGATTTATTCAGAAACAATCACTGATAATCGATTACCAAATCAGTGTAATCGATTACGCAAAGCTTTTATGTGAAAGGATGTGAATCTTCATATTTGAATTTGAATTTCAACGTTCAAAGGCACTGGTAATCGATTACCAAAACATTGTAATCGATTACAACTTTTTGAAATCAATTGGAACGTTGTAAATTCATTTGAAAACCTTTTCAGATCCATTTTGCTACTGGTAATCGATTACAACAATCTGGTAATCGATTACCAGAGAGTAAAAACTCTTTGGTAAACATGTTTTGAGAAAAATCCATGTGCTACTTAATTTTTGAGAAAAACCTTTTCATACTTATCTTGATTAAGCCTTCTCTTGATTCTTGAATCTTGAGTCTTGAATCTTTATCTCTTGAATCTTCAATTCTTGAAATCTTGATCTCTTGATTCTTGAAATCAACTTTCCTCTTGAATCTTGAATTGCTCTTGATTCTATCTTGAATATCTTGAACTCATTATTTGATTGACCTTTAAGATTTTTGTCATCACCTTTGTCATCATCTTTTGTTATCATCTTTGTTATCATCAAAACATCTTTGAATCACTCTTGATTCACCATGAAGCTTTGCTTCTACAATATCCCCCTTTTTGATGATGACAACTTCTGAAATCAAGAAACACACACACACTTTTTCCTAGTCAATCACTCACATAAATTTCTATTCTCCCCGTTTGTTTTTGAATTTATGCTTATCTTAAAATTAAGTTGATTACTCATGTGAGTTCTTGATTTAATCCCTATTTCTCTCCCCCTTTGGCATCAACAAAAAGCCAAAGTTCGTAACAAATTTGAAGCATACAAATATAACTAAGCATCCATACAACATTCATGGAAAAATATAAACCATATCATGAAGTAAGAAACATGACTAGATCAAATATATAGAAAAATCACATAGTCATATTACATTATTCATAATTGTTCAATCATGCCATGCAAATAAAGGAAATACTAATTTGTTCAAATGTCATAATAATATAGCCAAATACATGAGAATAGAAAACAATCAAACAAGATATCATAACCATTCATCACACTAGAAATATAATACTTCATAGAATGTCATATAATCCCGAAATTCATTCATAATAACAAAATAAAAGTACATACCACTAATCATATATCATCAAAATAATTGAGTTTAAAACTCATAACCATAAACAACCAAGAGCAAGTAAATATAATCATCATGTTCAGTCATACTAATCAAATAATAAAAGAAATACTAAGTATTCAAATGTCATAAAAACATACCCAAATATTAGAAACAAAATATAATCATTAAACAAGAAAAGAGAAGCTTATAGAAATCAAACACGATAATAAATTATCCTCACATTATAATAGAAGCATATGTGCATAAATAACAAATAAGTCATAAGTCATCAAAACACAAATCATTTGTCTAAGTTACTTGCATCTAGAAATCCTAATTCTCTTCTAATGGTGAAGAAAGAGTCTTTGGTTAGTGGTTTTGTGATGATGTCTGCAAGTTGGTTTTTAGTATCTACAAATTTTTTAAAAATACAGTCACTTTTTACTAAGACTAAGTGCTAATTGACTACCAACACTTACCAAGATGAGTTTTTATTAACATAGAAGGTTCTATCATATCAAAATAGTTTTATTTGAAATACAATATAATAATTTTGAAAAGCATAAAAAAATATTTTTAACAATCAATCAAGTAATTCAAACATATCAAACAAGAATTATACAAGGATTGAAGGATATAGATCACAGGCATCATTAAACATTCAGATTTGTTAAAGATAATTTAAAAACTCAGAAAATTCAAAGAACTCAATCAATCATGTAATCATTATTTTCTCTGAAATCTACATGCTCAATATCTTTATCATACTCATTCTTCATAACACATTTTTCAGAATCAAAAAGATACTTTATATATGAAAATTATTATAAAAATAAATAAATATAACATAATGGATTTTGAAAAAACTTTATGAATGAACCTTAAGCAAGTAATTCATATGCCATATTAAAAATTATGCAAGAATCATACAAGAGATATAAAATCATACATAACCATTCATAAATGACTAATCACATATCACATAAAAAATCATGCATAATCATTTTAAAAATATATTATCAAAATAATCAACACAACTTTTAAATATATAAAAAAATCATAATAACTTTCAAGCACAATCAATAATCAAACATTTCAAATTAATTAAATTTAATTAACAATCAACTAACTATGCACAATACTTTCTAAAAAAATTTCAAATTTCAAATTTCAAATATATTAAATTTTAGATTTTAAATTTTAAATTTCAACTTCCAGTAACTTCCTTTTTCAACATCCAACTTCCAATAACTTCCATTTCCATTGTCAACTTTCAACTTCCAGTAACTTCCATTTTTCAACTTCCAACTTCCAATAACTTCCAAATTTTAATTTTCAAACTTCCAATAACTTCCAATTTTTAATTTTCAAACATCCAACTACTTGGACACGATTACCAAAGACAAAAAATTAATCATGTATATTGAAATTATTTATACTAAATATATTTAACAATCATCAACACATATCATGGTAATTTTCTTAACAACATAGTAAAAGCCTTAGAAGAGTAATTTTTTAATTAGTAAAGGTTTATGAATAATTAATTCAACCCCCCCTTCTTAATTATTTTGAGGCCACTTGATCCAACATATGGTATCAGAGCAGATTTCTTGTAGAAAGTTTAACCACTTCAAGATTAATGGCCTCTTTAGATTCTCTGTCTTTCAAAAGTATTTTCAAGAACAGGTTATTCCAAGATCATGATGAAGACCAAGTCAACTTGTGTCTCATGACAAAATCTCATGACAACAACAAAGAAGAATCTGTAAGGAAGAAGTGATACATTGAGAGTGGATGTTCCAAGCATATGACGGGAGATGTATCCAAATTTACAAACATTTCTCCCAAGAAAGGTGGACATGTTACATACGGCGACAACAATATTAGTAAAATCTCAAAAGAGGTAACATCTAAGCCATCTCTATGAATTAAGGTATGATTAGTATTTTCAGTTAATTTATTTTTGTGGCTAATAGAAAATAATTGTTGAAATTGTTTTGATTATGTTTACAATGTTTAAATAACTATATTTAGTTTTAATTTTGAACATGTATGATTAATTGAATTTTGTCTGAATTGATTAGTGCTTGAATTGCTTATGTTTTGATTCTGTTAAAAAATAAAAAATGTTTTGACATGTTAGAATAATTGAATTAAGTAAATAATTACCATGATATGTGTTGATGATTGTTAAATATATTTAGTATAAATAATTTCAATATACATGATTGATTTTTTGTCTTTGGTAATCGTGTCCAAGTAGTTGGAAGTTTGAAAATTAAAATTTGGAAGTCATTGGAAGTTTGAAAATTAAAATTTGGAAGTTATTGGAAGTTGGAAGTTGAAAAATGGAAGTTACTGGAAGTTGAAAGTTGAAAATGGAAATGGAAGTTATTGGAAGTTGGAAGTTGAAAAAAGAAGTTACTGGAAGTTGAAATTTAAAATTTGAAATCTAAAATTTAATATATTTGAAATTTGAAATTTAAATTGTTTTTAGAAAGTATTGTGCATAGTTAGTTGATTGTTAATTAAATTTAATTAATTTGAAATGTTTGATGATTGATTATGCTTGAAAGTTATTATGATTTTTTTTATATTTAAAAGTTATGTTGATTATTTTGATAATATATTTTTAAAATGATTATGCAGGATTTTTTATGTGATATGTGATTAGTCATTTATGAATGGTTATGTATGGTTTTATATCTCTTGTATGATTCTTGCATAATTTTTAATATGATATGTGAATTACTTGCTTAAGGTTCATTCATAAAGTTTTTTCAAAATCCATTATGTTATATTTATTTATTTTTATAAGAATTTTCATATATAAAGTATCTTTTTGATTCTGAAAAATGTGTTATCAAGCATGAGCATGATAAAGATATTGAGCATGTAGGTTTCAGAGAAAATAATGATTACATGATTGATTGAGTTCTTTGAATTTTCTGAGTTTTTAAATTATCTTTAACAAATCTGAATATTTAATGATGTCTGTGATCTATATCCTTCAATCCTTGTATAATTCTTGTTTGATATGTTTGAATTACTTGATTGATTGTTCAAAATATTTTTTTATGCTTTTCAAAATTATTATATTGTATTTCAAATAAAATTATTTTGATATGATAGAACCTTCTATGTTAATAAAAACTCATCTTGGTAAGTGTTGGTAGTCAATTAGCACTTAGTCTTAAGAAAAAAGTGACTGTATTTTTAAAAATTTGTAGATACTAAAAACCAACTTGCAGACATCATCACAAAACCACTAACCAAAGACTCTTTCTACACCATTAGAAGAGAATTAGGATTTCTAGATGCAAGTAACTTAGAAAAATGATTTGTGTTTTAATGACTTATGACTTATTTGTTATTTATGCACATATGCTTCTATTATAATGTGAGGATAATTTATTATCGTGTTTGATTTCTATAAGATTCTCTTTTCTTGTTTAATATTTATATTTTGTTTCTAATCCTTGTATTTGGGTATGTTTTTATGACATTTGAATACTTAGTATTTCTTTTATTATTTGATTAGTATGACTGAACATGATGATTATATTTACTTGCTCTTGGTTGTTTATGGTTATGAGTTTTAAACTCAATTATTTTGATGATATATGATTAGTGGTATGTTCTTTTATTTGGTTATTATGAATGACTTTTTGGATTATATGACATTCTATGAAGTATTATATTTCTAGTGTGATGAATGGTTATGGTATCTTGTTTGATTGTTTTCTATTCTCGTGTATTTGGCTATATTATTATGACATTTGAACAAATTAGTATTTCCTTTATTTGCATGGTATGATTGAACAATTATGAATAATGTTATATGACTATGTGATTTTTCTATATATTTGATCTAGTCATGTTTCTTGCTTCATGAGATGGTTTATATTTTTCCATGAATGTTGTATGGATGCTTAGTTATATTTGTATGCTTCACATTTGTTACGCACTTTGGCTTTTTGTTGATGCCAAAGGGGAAGAGAAATAGGAATTAAATCAAGAACTCACATGAGTAATCAACTTAATTTTAAGATAGGCATAAATTCAAAAACAAAGGGGGAGAATGAAAATTTATGTGAGTGATCGACTAGGAAAAAATGTGTGTGTGTGTTTCTTGATTTCAGAAGTTGTCATCATCAAAAAGGGGGAGATTGTAGAAGCAAAGCTTCATGGTGAATCAAGAGTGATTCAAAGATGTTTTGATGATAACAAAAGATGATGACAAAGGTTATGACAAAAAGCTTAAAGGTCAATCAAAGAATGAGTTCAAGATATTCAAGATAGAATCAAAAATAATTCAAGATTCAAGAGGAAAGTTGATTTCAAAAATCAAGAATCAAGATTCAAGAGATCAAGATTTCAAGAATTCATGATTCAAGAGATCAAGATTCAAGACTCAAGATTCAAGAATCAAGAGAAGGCTTAATCAAGATAAGTATGAAAAGTTTTTTCTCAAAAATTGAGTAGCACATGGATTTTTCTCAAAACATGTTTACCAAAGAGTTTTTACTCTCTGGTAATCGATTACCAGATTGTTGTAATCGATTACCAGTAGCAAAATGGATTTGAAAAGGTTTTCAAATGAATTTACAACGTTCCAATTGATTTCAAAAAGCTGTAAGCGATTACAATGTTTTGGTAATCGATTACCAATGCCTTTGAACGTTGAAATTCAAATTCAAATATAAAGAGTCATATCCTTTCACATAAAAGCTTTGTGTAATCGATTACACTGATTTGGTAATCGATTATCAGTGATTGTTTCTGAATAAATCAAAAGATGTAACTCTTCAAATGGTTTTTGACTTTTTCAAATTGGTTTGAAGTTTTTCTAAAAGATATAACTCTTCTAAATGGTTCTCTTGACCAGGCATGAAGAGTCTATAAAAGCAAGACTTTGTTTTTCATTTTCAATCTATCTTTTCCAATTCATTCTTTACACAAGCAATTTTTTTCCACATTGATTTCTGAGTCTCTTTGAACTTCTTCTTCTTCTTTGTGCCAAAAAGCTTTCCAAGAGTTTTCTGGTTTTCTAAACCTTGAAAACTTGTGTTATTCATTCTTTTTATCTCTTCTCCCATTGCCAAAAAGAATTCGCCAAGGACTAATCGCCTGAATTCTTTTGTGTCTCCCTTCTCCCTTGTCAAAGAATTCAAAACGACACAGTCTGAGAATTTTTTTTATTCTTCTCTTTCTCTTATACAAAAGTGTTCAAAGGACTAACCGCCTAAGAATTCTTTTGTATCCCCATTCACAAAGTATCAAAGGTTTAACCGCCTGAGATCTTTGTCTTAACACATTGGAGGGTACATCCTTTGTGGTACAAGTAGAGGGTACATCTACTTGGGTTTAACTGAGAACAAGAGAGGGTACATCTCTTGTGGATCAGTTCTAGTGGAGGGTACATCCACTAGGTTCAAAGAGAACAAGGGAGGGTACATCTCTTGTGGATCTTTGCTTGTAAAAGGATTTTTACAAGGTTGAAAGAAATCTCAAGGACCGTAGGTCGCTTGGGGACTGGATGTAGGCACGGGTTGTTGCCGAACTGGTATAAAAACTCTTGTGTGTTTGTTTCCTTCTTCCCTACTCTTTTACTTTCCGCTGTGCATTTTAATTTCCGCCTTTACTTTCTGTTAAGTTTCTCTTCTACTCCTTATTCTCTTAACAACATAGTAAAAGCCTTAGAAGAGTAATTTTTTAATTAGTAAAGGTTTAGGAATAATTAATTCAACCCCCCTTCTTAATTATTCTAAGGCCACTTGATCCAACAAGTACTCTTATGGTTAGACATGGTCACTTGCATAAACTGAGCTAGTGTCTCCTCCAGTTTCATGGTCCTCTGAAAAATATTTGGCACTTGTTGGGGTGGCCAGTTGGAAGGTCCACCCTGGTCCTTATTGAATTGATTGCTAGGGTGTGATCTCTATTGCCCTTGTTGATTGTAGGGACCTTGCTGGAAGCCTAAAAATCCTCCTTGGTTGTATCCTTGCGTCTGTTGATTTCCCATATAATGAACTTCCTGAGTGTGTTCTTCAATGGGAATGCAAGGACCTGATTCATGAGCCTCACCATAAATGGTACAACCTGTAACCTGCAAAACCGAAGAATGTGAAGATTGACTAGTAGATACTTTAGTTGGCAACTTACCAAGTGTTTCTGTTAAGATTTCAAGTTGCTTAGAGAGCAACTTATTGTGTGCCAACAAAGCATCTTGTGATGATAATTCCAATAAGCTTTTCTTGGTAGGTTGGTGCACTATATCATGTAGGATAGCATGATCACTAGCAGACATATTCTCAATCAATTCAGTTGCCTCTTCAGGGGTTTTCAGCTTTATCTTTCCTCCTGCTGAAGCATCTAACAACTGCTTGGTTTGTGGTCTCAGCCCATCTATAAACATGTTCAATTGAATTGGCTCAGAGAATCCATGAGTGGGATTCTTTCTTAACAAACCCAGGAATCTCTCCAATGCTTCACTAAAGGACCCATCAGGGAACTGGTGAAATGATGAAATAGCAGCCTTCCCTTTTGTAGTCTTTGACTCGGGGAAGTATTTCTTCAGAAATTTCTCAAAAACTTTCTCCCACGTCTTCATACTGTTCCCTTTGAATGAATGGAGCCACTTCTTGGCTTCTCTTGCTAAAGAAAATGAAAATAAACTGAGTCCAATGGCATCGTCTAGCACTCCTGCAATCTTTATAGTGTTACAAATCTCAATGTATGTTGCTAAGTGTGTGTAGGGGTCCTCGTTTGGTAATCCATGAAATAGGTTCCCTGTATCAGATGAATCAAAGAATGATGATAGTTTATATTATGTGCTTGGACTTCTGGCCGCGCAATACTTGTAAAGAATTACGGCACAGAACTACTAGAGTAATCTTCAAGGGTAACCCTGTGTTGATGTTCTTCAGCCATGACAGAGGCTTCTGATAAATCTGTAGTGGATTCCCTTGATGACGGTGAATAAGATGATGCAAAATCAGAGGATTGAGCTTCTTCTTCTAAAATGGAAGCTACTGTCCTGTCTTGCAACAATTTCCTTCTCCTTTCGACTCGATTCCTTCTTAAAGTGACTTCAATTTCCAAGTCCAGAGGAACTAAATTACCTGTAGGAGATTTATGCATACAAAACACTGACAGAAACATCGGTTATCCAATTCAAGAAGAAAACAAATATAAACAAAAACAAATATTCACAAATGATAAAAGAATAACAAAAGGACACTTAAAACTGAACTAAACTTTTCCAAATAGAAAGAAGTTCCCCGGCAACGACGCCATAAACTTGGTCGACTGTCGGCAAGTGCACCGGATCGCGTAAGTAGTATAAAACGATAAGTGAATACCAAGTATCGAACTCTCGGGGAACTTGTTTTACTTGGTAAAGTTATGGTTCAGTAAATAAGTGTCTTGGGATGAAAGTTTGGTGTGTGGTATGGACACAAATGTAACCTAAACTATTCAAAAGCAAATCACGTGAGTAGTGGTGTATGAAGATAGATAGACAACGTGTTGGTCTTCCTATTGGGTGACTGATGTTATTAAAGATGTTCTCTACCTAACAATGTTCATGTGTTCTATGTTGTTTCCTGGACTACTAAACCCTGATGTCTCGTGCATGTTTAGTCTAATCCTAATCAAGCACCGTCCTCAGATGTCTCTTGTTGGACTAAACTTAACCAGAACCACATTAAGACATAACATAACAAAAACTAGGTTACTGTACCCCGATGTCTCGTGAAAATATGATAAGCTAGCCCTGTCCTATCAAGTTCTAAGGATCAAACCATTTCCCAATGTTGAGTGACCCTAATTAAGCATGCAGTTGCGTGATCAAGGCAAAGACACACTAGAATTAAGTACTGATAGCAGTGAACACATAAAACATCATTAGATAGATATAAAAATATTTACATCAAGTACCCCATGGGAAGAGCCAACTGAGGATTTAGCTCTCCATAGCAGGGAAGCTTCCTTTACAACAATGAGAAGAGAAGATGAAAGATAGAAGAAATACAAGTAGTAGGGATGTCTCCTCAACCTCTAGAAACCTCACAATCTCTCAAAATCTCATCCAAAGCTCTGCAAGATGGCTTCCTCGTCATGCTTAGCTCTCTCTCAGTCTCAACACAACCAAAAACTCTCAAAAAACTCAACAACCTCCCCAAAATTGAGATTTCAGCTTTAAATAGGCAATCCTGTCGGTGGGCACGTGCTTAGAGGAAGATGAGCTTGCTTAGCGCATGTAAGTGACTTCTGGCTTGGCGCCAGTCTTCTCGCTTAGCGTAAGGGTTAAAGGCGGTGCACTTAGTGAGTTGACACTCGCTCAACACCTCTGTATAGCTCATCCTTCTTGTAGATTCTTTTGCGTGCTTAATCAGAGGATAGTGCGCTTAGTGGATGGCTCACCCAGTGCGTGGCATGGCTCAGCGAGTTCATGAATTCTGCACTTCACCAATCTTGCCCATTTTACCTGAAATTGAAAAGGAATGATCATTAAATACACAAAATTGGGATACTGAGTACCTATCACTTAAATTAACAAAAAGTAATTACAATACTACCAAAAACAACTATAAATGGGAGGAGCCATATACAATTTACAACAGTTTCTTACACATAAGTTAGTCATATTGACCGACTAACAATATGCCAAATGAATAGACAGATGCTCCATTGAATCAAAAAAACCTGGGGGAATATTCTCTCCTACTTTCACAAAATTAATGGAATATTTTGTTCTATTCTGCTCAAGACATCATCCATCAAAGTTGTACGACACAAGTCTTTGAAGAAATGACTTATTTCAGTAAATGGATTTAAGACACGTGACGACAATGAGATAAAAGCAATAGGAAGTAAAAACTCCATGAACACATGACAATCATGACTTTTCATCCCATGCATGGTTCCCTTATCAATATTGGCACATCTGGCCAAGTTAGAAGAATAACCATCTGACATTCGAAGTTCTTTTATTCATTGACAAACTAACTTTGTTTGGTCTGCAGTTAAAGTGTAATTTGCTTTTGGCTTTAATAACTTCCCATTGGCCACTACTTCAACTCCAAGTCTTTACGCTTACAATACAAAGCTAAGTCCATCCTAGCCTTGTCATTGTCTTTTATCTTACCACTGATATTCATAACAATGTTGAATATGTTATCAAAGAAATTTTTCTCTATGTGCATAACATCAAGATTGTGTCGCAACAAATTATCTTTCCAATAAGGAAGATCCCAAAAGATACTTCTTTTTGTCCAATGGTGCCACTACCCATATCCATGTAAATTTGCTGGTGGCAGACCAGTTTCTGTGACTTTTGGAAAATCCCTAACCCTACATCATACTTGTGTAGGTGTCAACATACGTGGTGGCTGATCCCTTTCAACTTCCCCCTTTCTGAAGGCATTTTTTTGTTGGATCAAGTGGCCTCGAAATAATTAAGAAGGGGGATTGAATTAATTATGAACGTGTCTTGACTAATTAAAAATCTATCATTCTTAATGTTACTAGATTCAATTAGGCTTTTACTACTAAGTTAAGAAAGTAAAAAACATAAATAGAAACTTAACCAAAAGTAAAAGTGATAATTAAAAGTACGCAGTGGAAATTAAAGAGTGTAGGGAAGAAGAAGGAAAACACAATAATTTCATATTGGTTCGGCCACAAATCATATCCAGTCCCCAAGCAACATGCGATTCTTGAGATTTCTTTCAACCTTGTAAAATCCTTTACAAGCCAAAGATCCACAAAAGGATGTACCCTCCCTTGTTCTCTTTGAAAAACCAAGTGGATGTACCCTTCACTTGAATTGATCCACAAGAGATGTACCCTCTCTTGTTCTCAGTATAACAATCCCCAAGTAGGTGTACCCTCTACTTGTACCCCAAAGGATGTACCCTCCAATGTGTTGGGACAAAGAATTCCCAGGCGGTTAGTCCTTTTAATCTTTCTAAGGGGAAACAAAAGATATCTTAGGTGGTTAGTTCTTTGAAATCTTTTGCTTAAGGGAAAGGGAAGAATCAAAAGAATTCTTAAGCGGTTACTCCTTTGAATTCTCTTGGAAGAGAGAAGGGAGACACAAAAGAATTTAGGGAGTTAGTCCTTCTATACTTTTGGCAAAAGGGAGAAGTGAATGAAGAAGAATAGTACAAGTTTTTTTATCAAAGAATTTTTCTTGAAAGAGAAATGATTGAACAAAAACTTTTAGAAAGACGAAGAGAAATGAATTAGAAAGTTTTGTTGAAAGTGTTGAAAGATATTGAAAGATGGATATGAAATTCATGTCATGGTCACATATTTATAATCACTTGACGACTCAAGTTAAAGTTTGTGACTCTTGGCAATTTCTTTAAAACTAGTCACCCTTTAAAAATTGTGACTCTTTTGAAAACTAGTCACTAAAAAGTTGTGACTTTTAAAAAAAATCTTCAGAAACAAGTCACTTGAAGAATTGTGACTTTTGAAAATTTATTTTTCGAAATCAGTCACTGGTAATCGATTACCATTAAGGTGTAATCGATTACACATCAACATATGTGACTCTTCATGTTTAAATTTTAAAAATCAAAATGTTTAGAACTCTGGTAATCGATTACAAGTATTGTGTAATCGATTACACAAGTTTAAAATGATTTAAAATTGTTTAAACACAAGTTGTGACTCTTGAAATTTGAAATCTAATGTTTTAAAACACTGGTAATCGATTACTACCTTCTGGTAATCAATTACCAGGGAGTAAAACTCTTTGGTAATGATTTTGTGAAAACTTCTTGTGCTACTCAATGTTTTGGAAAACTTTTTTAGTACTTATCTTGATTGAGTCTTCTCTTAATTCTTGAATCTTGAGTCTTGAATCTTGATCTTGATTATTCTTGAATCTTGATTCTTAAAACTTGATTCTTGAGTCTTGAATCTTGATTCTTGAAACTTGATTCTTGATTCTTAACTCTTGATTCTTTGGCATCATCAAAATAACCTTGGAAGACATTGCTTCCACATTTTTGTTCCTCCTAAATGCATGATCAGTAGGTAAGAACCTACGATGACAGTCAAACCAAGAAGTTTGTCTCCCGTTTTCCAACTAAAATGCCTTTGTGTCCTCCATGCAATACGGACATGCTAGTCTACCATGTGTCCCCCAACCAGACAACATCCCAAGCAGGAAAATCATTAATAGTCCACATCAAAGTTGTCCTCATCATGAAATTTTGCTTACTTTAAACATCGTAAGTCATGATACCACTCCATAATTTCTTTAGATCATCAATCAAAGGTTGTAAATAAACATTAATATCAATCGTTGGATTAAATGGACCTAGTATAACATAGCTCAAAAACATATAAGGTTTAGTCATACACATTTATGGAGGAAGATTGTACGGGGTAACAATGATTGGCCAACAAGAATAAGGTGAAGAGGATGCTCAAATATATGGATTAAATCCATCTGTGCATAAACCGAACTGCACATTTCGTGGATCAATAGCAAAATATGCATGTACCCGATCAAAGTGTTTTCACGCTTCACCATCAAATGGACAGTATAACATGCCCGAAGATTTTCTATTCTTATAGTGCCATGACATTTCGCTTGTAGTTTATATTGATGCAAATAGTCTCTGCAACCTTGGTATTATAAGCAAATAAAACATCACCTTTACTGGAATTGGCTTTTGTTGCTTGTTCAAACAGTCTTAGCATGATACCTAGGCTTGTCACAGAATTTGCATTCGGTTAATGCTACATCATTGTCATAATACAACATGCAACCATCCACACAGCAGTTAATCCTCTTAGCATCCAATCCTAACTTTGATACTAACCTCTTCGCATCATAATTTTTTTTTTGGTAAACCATCTTTTATAGGTGTTGCATCCAAAAGCATTTTTGAAATAAACTCCAAACATTGGCCAGGAACATTCCAATTGGACTTGCAAAAATCCTTGCAGATATTGATAATTTTGAGTCTATTGCCCCTTCGTACAATGGTTCATTTGCCTCTGCCAGGAAAATTGTAAAATCTTTAAGTATCTTCATTTGGAGGTTCTTCCGTATTATTTGAGTTTGGAGGTTCAAATGTTTGAGGTTGACTCACAGCATCACACACCATGTCTTGCATTAAGATAAACTGTTCATGTTGAGCCATATATTTTGCACTAGTAGAAACATCCATGTAATTGTTGTCCTCATTTACATCCCTATATGGCATGTGTTCACCATGATCAGTCAAATCCAATAATTAGGCTTGAAACCATTTTTGTAAAGGTGAACCTTCACAACCCTATCCTCTAAAATCCTAGTGCAATCGCATTTAACACAAGAACATTTGATCCCCCCCTCATTGTCATAACAATCTTGCTAACAAGCTTTGCTTACAAACTCTTCAATCCCCTCAACAAAAGACTCTTTCAAACCGGTTTTACCACTATAACATCTATCATACATCCAATGATGATTTCAAAATTAGAAACCTTGATGTTTAGTCATGCATACTCTTAGAGTGATCTCCATTATATATTGGTAGCAAGAATTATTATCATACTTTAGGTGAAAACAATGGCATACATATAATGTTTGACTTTCTAAACTCACCAAGTATGGAATATAAATAACATAACCACAATCAAATATATATATATACTTAACACATTTAGTATAAAAAATTTCAAACAAGTACAATAAAAGACCTCAACTAACCTAAACAATAGAACCTAAGTGTGAGTAATAAAGCAATCACTCAAGACAGACTAACTATGAACCTGATAATAAAAGAGAAAGAAAAAAGTTTAAAAATCATTATCTAAATATTTTTAACACTTTATAATTGGTTAAGATTGATTGAAATGAAACGGATTGATGATATGAGGTAATAAAAAAATACAATAAAAAATGAGAAGTATTAATTATGCGTTTACAATAATAGTATTTAACTAGGTAACTATCATTATTCTGTTTTGAAGTTTTATTTACACACAGTTTTATTCTATCTAAATTTTTTTCCAGTTCTATTGATACTGGTCTTTAAAATTTAATTTCAAGTAATTATAAATAAAAACAAATATAACACTTTCATGTTTATAATTTTTGAATAAACACTGTTATTTTTAATTACTTAAAGTAAGTGGAGTGCATTATCAAAATTGTTACTGTATTTAATTTTGTAAAAACATAAAGAGTAAAAAACATTAGGTAAATTACCATTCAATTGTTTTTTTCCGAAAAGATCAAAACTGTTTTTACAGAGAATAGTGCATTGTCCCCCCCCCCCCCCCCCCCCTAATCTTTATCTCACACGTATTTAGGTTTTTTAATTAATAAAAACAAATAATAACACTTGATTGCTAGTAAATATTAATTGGAATCATAAATCAAACTGTAATTTAGGATTACTGAATTTTGTTTGTTTGTTATAATCTAAGGTAAAGAAACTCTCCCAATTAAAAACTTACTGGCAAACAAATAATTAAGTGTACCTCAATTACATACTCATTGTCCCGACAAAACTTTATCTCATAAAATAATGAATAGCAGTTGATTACATAATAAAGATTAATCAAAATCATAAACTAAGCTATGATTCAAATCTGCTTAATAATTTTTGGAAAATATTTTTGTAAAATGATAGACGAAAGAAGGTGATTGATTATTTTTATGAAAACAAATTATGTTTTGTCTTCTGTTAATTATAACTTATTACACTCATACCTCTTTAGTTAAAATATATTTCTTTTGCATCCTCGAATATTTTTGTTAACTAACTGTTTCTTTATTGTGTGTTTCTTTTTTATTTAAAAGTTGTGCTGATAATAAAGGGGGTGTACTGATAGTAAAGATGAAAAAAATGGCCATGACCCTTCCGTGCCCACATCCTTTCGTGCCAACCACCAAAGCAACTGTTCTACAACCAAACCAAAGCAACAGCACCACCAACCTTGCAATCGTATCACCATCGTCACCAACCAAATCGCCACTAACCACCCGCAACCCAAACCCCCATCGAGCATCACCATCACCAATCAAACCACCAACCACCCACGACCCAAACCACCATCGAACAACACCATAACCAACCAACACACCAACCAAACCAACATAACAAATTCATAACAAAAATAAGCAATGTTTCTTAAGCTTTATGTGTTTATAAATCATCCAAGCAATCAACACCATTGACTAAACAGCATAAAATCATCCAAGCAACATTTTGAATGAATCAAACAAGGAACGAAAATAAAATTAAACTTGTAAAGCCAAATGAGACCGAGAGGCTTGGGCAACAACTTCCGAGAGTTGTGTGGGCTAAGACCAGTGACAACTAGGGGCGGTGGGCTTACCTGTTCACAGTGTGGGCTGATAGTGGAGGCGGAATGTAGCTGCTACGGAGACACGATGGTCACAGGCACAAGATTGAGGCACGGGGTCACAGAGAGCAGAGATGAGACGAATGTCACAAAGGGAGTAACAGAGGACTAGGGTCAGGGGTCTTTTAATTGGGGATAATTTTACATTCCAATGGATTGATTCCTTTGGTAAAATCCATCATAAATGAATACTTTCTGACAGAATTAAATCTTTCAAAAAAATTTGTCGGATTGCAACATTTTCGAAGGAATTTTATCCGTGGGAATTATTCGGTGGGAAATTTTTTTTTTTATAGTGCAAATGGCCCTTACACTTCACTCCAACTTTATCCTACTCATAAAACATGATTCTATGTGTTTGGGATAAATATTTATGTCCAAGATGCAATCCATCATGTTATTAATTTTAGTAAAAAAATGTTCTTTATTTTATTATTATATATATTGTTTTATTAAATTGTTAATTTGACAAATCCTTGATTAAAATTAGAAACTTGTTGTCATGATAGAGATTATGATAATGAAAAACAAGTCCTTTATAATTTTAATCTAAATTGTTATTTATCGTATGATTATTGTGAATAGGACATCAATAATCCGAATAGATCAATATATATGCATTGGTCTTTATTAGATAAAGATTAATATATCTCATTTATTAAATTGCATATATAGATAATGTACATGTAGATGTCATCATTGAACTTACTCAATTAAAAATTTCTAATAGTTAATATTATCTTGATATGTAAACAAAAAGTTCTCAAGAACAAATATAATAGTTTCCTTTGACCTGAAATTATCATAGTAATTAACAAGTTATTTGTTATATTTTAATCTCAGACACCTAATTTCTTAGGGCACTAGTTGAATGAATATTGGATATCATCAAATACTTGTAGAATTGATGATTAATCAAGAAGAAATCAATCAATTCTAGGTAATGAGTTTGAGCTCTATGATAAAATTAAGACCTTGGTCAAGACAATTGAATGAAAGAAGAAAAGAGTTTCTTAAGTCATTCATTGATTAAATGTGTTAGCTTATTAGAGTTTGATAATAATACTATATTCTAGAGTTAACCTTGAGCCATAAATTATGGAAGGAAATATTACATTATTCTTCTAGTCTTGAATGTAAAAGATGTTACTTCATGCTATCTGACGTTAATGAATGTTGTTAGACACCTACTTTGATTAGTAAATTAATTATGATTGATTTACTACGGTTTAGTATTGAACCCTAGGGGGTCACACACAACTGACTGTTCCCATCTTTGCAAAAGAAAATAATTTATTTGATAATTAAATTAGAGAAATTAATTTAATGAAATAAATATTTTAGTGGAATATTATTATATTTTTCGCTAGCACCAAGAATATAATTAATATAAAAAATTGAGTATTATTTTATAAATATGGAAGTTGTCCATAAAATAAGAATAATATTCTATTGCTACATATCAGAAATGTGATTAATTATCGTAATTAGTCATGTGATTAATTGTGAATTATCTTAGTCTTATATAAGGAAGCTTCGTTAAATAAAATAAAATAAATATGTGAGATAATGTTTATTTTTATAAAGATAGAGAGATATGAAATTATTTTAAATTTTCTTTTTTTTCTTTGAAAAAGGCTAAGCCATATCTCTTTAATATTATAAATAAAAGCATCTATCCCAAGTACACCATACACAAAACTGAAAGAGTTAAGTCTAGTTTTAGACTTGAAAAGTAGTAAGAGAATTTGTTCTTTAGAGTTCCATTCATCAAAAAGTTGATAACATATATTGGTCTGGTCTCAGTGTGTGGAATCACTTAAAGTCTTTGCCCTATTGAAGAAAAATTTTGTTACTTCAAGAACGCGCATCTGATACACAAATTTATTTTTTTATTTATTATTCTTGTATACTTTGAATGCAAAATAGATCCTAATTTTTCCACTACAAGTGTTGAAAATACTTCTATGTAACTATCATAATGCACAACACTCTTTCATTTGATAAGCTCTTCATTAGAAATACATGTCATTCTCAAACACACATTCACTATTCTTACTTCTTAGCAAGAGTTCTCTTGTTGTTTCTGTTTCAATCATTTTAGTCAATTACATTTGCTAATGATTTAGCAAAGAGAAGGGAATTAGAGGCGAAATATATTTCTAAAATTAAGTCCATGGCCAATAAAATTAATGAAAAATGATTAAAATAATTTTGAGGCAATGCCTGAAGGTAAATGACTATTATCATCATTTTTGTTATTATTCTCTCATTTCTCATCATGAACATCATAACAAGCTTTGGGCAAAATATCTACAATTACTAGTTACCAGTGTACTATACTGTTATAGGCCTTAAAGCAATTACCACTGTATTATATTGAAAGCCTTGGAGATAGAGTGGTAAGTGCTAATTGAAAATCCATAATATAAGCAAATAAATAGCCAGGGACAAGGCATTCATAACTGAACTAGATAAAAGGATGGATGTCTTTGTTCCTGTTAAACTACATTTACTTTTTGGCTGCTAGAGAATCTGTTTCTACATTTATCAACCATTGCAGTGCATAATGGAAGCACTGGAACTAGAGATAATTTAGTTTTGAAATAAGATTAATCTGTTTTCAAGGATTTAAATTTTATACACATACAGCCTCTATCCACTAATTAAGAGTAAATGACATATGAAAAGTATTTAATTTTATTACAGGTTATTGCTGAAAATCTTTTTGAAGAGGAAATTATTGGCTTGAAGGAAATGTTGCAAATCCATGAGTACACATGAACAATCACGTTTGAAGAGTTATAAGTTAGATTCCCAACTGGGTACTAAACTTTCTCCATCTGCAGTATAAGAAAGTTGGTGGAAGTGTTGAAATTATTGGCTAGAAGGAAATGTTGCAAATCCATGAGTACACATGAACAATCACGTTGGAAGAGTTAAAAGTTAGATTCCCAACTGGGTACTAAACTTTCTCCATCTGCAGTATAAGAAAGTTGGTGAAAGTGTTGAGATTATTGTTCTTTTCTTTTGTAAAGTGGTTCTTCTTTTGACCATTTTTGTTGATAAGTCGTGAGAATGTTTGAACTTAACATGTTATCGTGTTTCTAATTTTTACCTCAAACTGTTGGAACATGATCAGTATGTTCACACTATCGTATTTCAATCTGTCCACACAGCCTGTTTGGTTCTAAGTTTGAATTTTTTTACAACTTAAACTGGATTATTTTTTGAACTTATCTAAATATTACATATATAATAGTTAATTTATATATATAATGAAAGACTTAAATAAATTTATTCTATGGTAGCTTAACGTTGGAGTATCTTAAATTATTAATGTATTTACATTTACTGAAAGACAAAACTAAAACTTTTTTTATTAATAAGATCTTGCGAACTGATGTTTTAAGGACATTGGTTAAAAAAATAATTAATAAATAAAAATATTAAACTTGTGTGGGAAATTATGTAAGAGTGTATTGTTACATTTTCTAATAAAAAATTTCATTTTTATTCCTTAACTATTACTCTATTAGGAAGAAAATCGTATGTTACTTCTATTCTCAAAATCTATCATTCAAACTATAGAGAAAATTACTGAGACAATAAAATAATACTTGCAAACAATACATTAAATAATAAATCTAATGAACTACAACTCTTCATATGTCATTATCCTATTTTAAGAAAATTGAAGTAATTAAACTTTAAAATAATAAATATTAAATATCCTAATATACTAATTTCATCTAATATAATATTTGGACTGCATAATTTTCGACCTTGAATTCGTCCTAAGTACGGTTAACATTTTGCAATATATAATTTTAAAATTGTTAATTTATATGATTATATCGTGCCATTCTCAACGGTCGTAAATGAATTGTCACTCTATGTAGTCAATGCTCACACTAAGCATAAGTGGACGATTGAGATTCCTGTAATTTAAAACAAATTATAAGGAATTTTAATCCCAAAAAATCATTTTATATTAAAATTATAAATTCAACGTAACAATATTAAACCGTTTCACAAATACTTACTTTATTTTGATCTAATTAAAAACCACTCACGTACTTTGAATAAGATTTCATTTTCAAATCACGAGAAAAAAATATGCCAAACAAATTTATCGATTCACTCAAATAAACATATTATGTTTGTAACTCATCATCGTTATGTTTATTGAAACTGCTTATCTTAAATATGATATGTTTAATTTCCCACCCTCCATGGATAGATAGATAAATAGATAGGAGTGGAGTGGGATGTACCAGCATCATAATTTTCTTTTTAATAAAAAATGTAACAAAAAATAGTTGTGTCTGACTCATTTAATATAAAATTTAGCTTATAAAAAATATTGTATTTTAAAAAAATAGACAAAATTAAATGTTTTGACTTGTTGACTCAACCTTACTAAATCCTTTTCAAATGGGTTGGTTTGGGTTGAATTTTATTATTTTTTTAGAAAACCGATCCAAACCAAACCATTCAAATTTAATTGGGTTGGGTCATGGATTTCACCAAATCCAACCCAAACCGACCCGCTTACACCCCTACCCCACCAAGCTTGAAGCTCTATATCCCATAAAGGCTTTGATCTTTATGCAGTTAGTACAAAACATGTGGTTTACATCTTTTATTAGTTAACCTTTTGTTTCTCTCAATAATAAAAAATACATTTTTCGTTTCTATAAAATTGGTAAAGTTCCTTTCTTGGTTCATGTAAAAAAAGTTGTCTATTTTTCGTTCCTATAAAATTAAAGTGTGATATTTTTTTAGTTCAAAGCTAGGTTTGGATGATACCAAACCTACGTGACATTTTCCAATTTAAATTTTAAAATGCAATTTATGAGAGTTAAAAATTATCGCAAATTGTAAAAAACAATATTAAAAAAGAGCTAGAATGGAACCCCTCTTCCCACAACAATTAGCTTGTCTCATCCAAGAAAAAAAAAAACTCGAACACAACAATGAAATGTTTGATCATGCAGAAAATACAACAAAATCAAAGCATAACCACAATATAATTAAATTGAAGATAACAAACACCAATTTTAATGCAACATCAACGGGAGAAAAGGAAGCAATTTGTGATAATTGACGCACCCCCTTCCCATGCTCTACTAGGGTTTTCCTTCGAAGCCCTCCCTCCCATGGTTGTCGCCCCCTTTGTTCCATGGGGGTTTCTTGACCCAGATCCCCCAAATGTGTCCTCCACAAGTCCTCCGAAACCCCCAACCCACCAAAACAAGATGTTCATGCAGGCCTTCCACCATGCCTGTGACATTCCCCTTAGCCAGCTTCTGATCCCTTCTATCAAAGAGGACTCTCTCATGATTGCCATTCCATAAGGCAAGTATGTTGTTGTATTAGAGGCTTGCAAAAATCACCTCCATGGACATCTCTTTCACCCCAAAGGCTTTGTGCCTCTAAAAACATATGATTTTTTCTCCAAGCTCTTGAAGCTTTTGCAACTTATTAATTGTTGGACCATCGCACCTATTGGTAAGGGATTTTTTGAGTTCTCATTTTCTTCCCTAGAAGATATATGCAAGGTCCTTTTATTGGGTGTGTGGGATTTGTCTCGAAGGACCTTGTGGCTTTACTCTTAGATGCTTAATTGCAACCCCAACCACGTTTGAGTGTCGAATACACAATGTTGGATTAGGATTTCAGGCTTGCCCCAGGAGTATTGGCGCCCTAATATCCTTTTTTCAATTGCAAGGGGGGTTGGTATACCTCTAGTGATAAATGATGCTACTAGAAAAAAGGACTTTTGGGCATTATGCTAAGGTCCCGATGGATATTGATTTGACTCTACAACTAAGAGATCAGATTTTGGTGCAGGTGAAAGGCTATGCTTTTTTTGTCAACATCACCGACGAGAGGCTTTTTAATGTCTATGGTTGCTGCAAGGTTATATGGCATTTGGAAATTAACTGTAAAACATCTCTGATACCTTTAAAGGAAGGGGAAGGTGGGGAAAAAAAATCAGAAATCATTGGGCAGCAAGGGGATAACAATGTTGTTGTACTAGAGCCTTCTCCTCATAAGGAACAACTAGTTGCAGCAACTCCTGTTGAGTCCATTTTTGACCATAGGGCTCAAAATGTCCAACCTGAACACCCACCAGAAAGTGTCCCCCCCCCCCCCCCCCAAACTCTCACAATTAACCTCATTCCAGAAGAAAATATTGACACTACTTTACAGCTTTCATCCACTGAATCTGTTGGTTCACATGTCTCTAATTCTATTTCTTTTGTAGGTTCCCCTGTTTTCCATAATCAAATGGATGTTGTTGTTCCAGAAGGAGTATCCAAGGATCTTTGTATTGTTTCCAAATTTTGGGCAAATGAGGAAGGCTCAAATGAAGAAAATGTTATCCCTTTGGGAGAAGGTGACCCTAACTTTGAAGTGGTGTTGTCTAAATCCTAGAAGAAAAGACTTCAACAAAAATCTCGAAATACAAAAGCAGTGAGAACTCACAACACCCGAGCTAGGGATGGCTTTACTGTGCATCCTAGATGAAGGCTCTTTTTTGGAATGCTAGCCAATTCTGACACTAGGCTAGTCCTTAAACACATATGCCTCTCACAAACCTAACCTCCTCTTCCTAGTGGATCCCTGGACTTCCTTGATTGTTTCCCATCTATCTTTTGTAAAAATTTAGGTCCCTCTATTGTTGCTATCAATGATAGGTCATATCTCCTTCCAAACCTTTGGTGCTTAAGCTTTTCTTCTATAACTTCAGCTATTTATATTATTGCTACTTCTTATCAACATGTTTCTTTTACAATTTCTCTTGGCAATCAGCCAACTCACTTTGTTGCAGTTTATGGTGCCACCAATTACCCGAGGAGAAGAAAACTTTGGGAAGAACTATCTTCTATGTAGTTGAATCACCTCAAAGGTTGGGTCTTCTTGGTTGATTTCAATGCCATTTTGGGAGCTTATGAGAAAATTGGAGGGTGCCCTCTACTTGGAGCCTCTTGTGATGATTTCTCCAATTGGAACATTCTCTCAAACCTCACTCACCTCCACTCTAGAGGAGTCAAATTCACTTGGACTAATGGTCGTGTAGGTGCTCACGCGATCAATTTGAGATTGAATCGTGCCTTATGTAATCAGCATTGTTTTTACCTTTGGGACTTAGTTTCTTGTAGTTCTCTAGTTCGCTCTAAATCTAATCATTTCCCTATATTGTTGGTGCTAGATAAAGGTAGACCTCCTCCTTAATCCCCGTTTAAATTTCTGGTTGTGGTATGTTGGCATCTTATTAAGGAGGTATGTGATGTAGCTCCATGTGGAGCTTGTAGGCCTAGGATCTTCTTCATCAATGGATTCATTTGCTACTTGGAAGATGAATGGAAGCGGAATGGAGAAGGAAGAGAGAGAGAGGAGATGTCACTTCAAGGAGAAGATGAGTCTAGAAGAAGCTCACCACCATAGGAGGCCATGGATAATAGCTTGGAGGAAGAAGGAGATGAATGAAGGGAGAGGAAGAGAAGAGCACGAAATTTTGTGCTCTAAAAGAGCTCTGAAATCTGAAGTTTAATTTTCAAATGATCAAAGTTCAAAAAAATGCACACACATGGCCTCTATTTATAGCCTAAGTGTCACACAAAATTAGAGGAAAATTTGAATTTCTATTCAAATTTTACTTGAATTTGTGGAGCCAAATTTTGGAGCCAAAATTTCACTAATTATGATTAGTGAAATCTAGCTATGGTTCAGCCCACTAATCCAAAATCAAGTCAAAGATTCTCCACTAAGTGTGCTTAGGTGTCATGAGGCATGGAAAGCATGAAGGACATGCACAAAGTGTGACTATATGATGTGGCAATGAGGTGTAACAAGAAAATGCTCACCTCCCCCTCTAAAATTTAATTGGATTGGGCTTCTCCCAATTCAATTAAATTTATTTTCCAACAAACATCAAATATTCACTTAATGCATGTGAAATTACAAAACTACCCCTAATACAAAAACTAGTCTAGGTGCCCTAAAATACAAGGGTTGAAAAATCCTACATTTCTAAGGTACCCTACCTACATTATGGAGCCCTAAATACAAGGCCAAAAAAATAATGAAATCTTAATCTAATATGTACAAAGATAAGTGGGCTCATACTTAGCCCATGGGTCTGAAATCTACCCTAAGGCTCATGAGAACCCTAGGGTTTTCTCTTGCATCTCTGGCCCAATCTTCTTGGAGTCTTCTATCCAATGCCCTTGGGGGGTAGGATTGCATCATTACCTCCCCCTTGAAAAGGATTTGACCTCAAATCCAAAGGTTCTTGAAACTCAGGGATTCTTTCCTCCACACCTGTAAAAAGAATTAAAACATATGTATTAGTGATGTTGGGTATGTTAGAGTAGGTTAAGGACTAAAATCCCCTTTCCTGGGTATCTTCCCATGAGAGAACATAGTTCCTCATAAACTCATTGAGTGGTGCTACATGTATAGAAAAATATGGGACAAACCTTTTGTAAAAGTTTGTTAAGTCATTGAAGCCCTAAATTTCCCTATGTACACAAATCATGAAGATGTTGGGTGCATGAGTGATTTTACAAAAGAGGGTTGCACCACTCAACACATTCATCATACCACCTATCATAGGGATTTGGTGCCTCATAATACCTATTTTGGGCACCAACAAAGCACAAAGATTTAAGCTCTTACGAACCAAACCCTCCTCCAACAACTCCTTTATTTGAGGAATAACCTCAAGCTCAAGTGGTATGGCGGTGCTAAGGGATGTTTCCCTTGATAGGAGAAGGTAGAAAGATTGTTTAAGAAGGAGTGTTCTTTTAATATCACATTTTGTTGCAAAATGATTCTCTTTCTTAACAATCTTGTTAGAGGAATCCTTTTCCTCTTTTTCCTTCCCCTTGGCCTTTGTAGACAAGGCCTTACTATTCTTCTTTTTCTTTTGGTTTTCTAGTTTTTCTTCATGATCCTTCTTATCTTTCATAGTTAGTTGATCTTTGGCCACCTGTGAAGGTGTTTGAGGATACAACACAAATTTAGTGCCAAGATGGGTGAGGGTAACCTCATTAGTTAGACCATTGTAAATGATCTTCCTATCAAATTGTCATGGCCTGTGTCCATGGGAACTATATCATAATTAACTTCATCCTTATATGTCCCAATGGAGAAAGGTACCTTCACTTGTTGGTTAACTATCATTTCCCCTTTTTCATTGAGCCATTGAAGTTTATAAGGTTTTGGGTGGGGAATGATAGTAAGGTTCAACTTGGAAACTAATCTTGTGCTACAACAATTGCAACAAGATCCACTATCCACAATGAGAGAACAAGTTTTATCTAAAATTTTACATTTTGTATGAAAGATGTTCTCTCTTTGGGATTGAGATAGATCACAAGATTGACCTCCAAGGAGTCTTCTAACCATTAGGAGGTCACCTTCTTCATGAGGTAGACTTCCTCACTAGACTCTTCACCCCTTGCTTCATCTTCACTTCCACTAGAGGAAAGGGAAGAAGTAGTCTCCTCTTGACTACTATAAATGTCTTGACCCCACATAATCATGGTTTTCTTTGTGTGGCATTGAGAGGCAATGTGACCTCTCCCAAGACATTTGAAGCATTTAATGTTGCTAGTCCTTTCTTGGGAACTAGTCTTAGGGGTGGATTTCTCTATGGTCTTACCCATATCTTCCTTGGGTTTTGAAGGTGCAGCCCCAAAAATTCATTGGGCTTGGTCCTTCCTTGGATAAGAGTGAAAGCCATAAGATTTTGAAGAAGAATTTCATTTAAGTTGTTGCTCCACTCTTATACAAAGTTAGACTAGCTCATCTAGGTCCCTATATGGAAAGAGTTCAACCTTATCCCTCACTTCCATATTAAGCCCACTAAGGAACCTAGCTATGCTTGTTCTTTCCTCCTCCCTAAGTCCAGCTCTTAAAAAGAGTAGTTCCATTTGTTGTCTATATTCTTCAACACTCAAACTCCTTTGTCTAAGCCTTTGGAGTTTGTCTATAAGTTCCCTTTCATAGTAGGAGGGAATATGCCTCTTTCTAAGGGCACCCTTAAGTTCATTCCAATACTCTACTGGAGGATTCCCATGAATCCTTCATTCCCTAACATAGGAAGTCCACCAATAGAGGGCATACCCTTGAAAGATAAGGGTAGCCAATGGAACTTTTCTCTCTTCGCTAATATGATGGCAAACAAATAGTTGTTCAACCTTCATTTCCTATTCTAAGTAGGCCTCAACATTATCTATTCCATGGAAATATAGGAGGCTAATGTTAACCTCTCGAGGCCTTCTATCCTTATCTCTTCTTTGGGAATGATGTTTAGTATGTGAACTATGGCACCCTCTATAATAGTCGCTAAGTTCTTCACTTAAACTCTTGCAAGAGTCATGACTACTATAGGAGACATGCCTTTCTCTTTTCATTTCTTTCATTATTTTTCTTCTTTCTTCCTCTCTTATTTTCTCTCTTTCATCTTGACTTATTTCTTCCACTCTTTTTCTTTTCTCTCTTGTTTTTCTTTCCACAACTTAAGTGATCTCAACTCATCTAATATCTTACACAAGGGGTCCTTAGGAGTAGAACTCTCACCATTAACACTAGATGAAGAATGAAGACTCATGTTGGTTCCTAAGTTATGGTTCTTTCTTGTTGGGGGTTTGAAAACAAAAGGTAAAAGAAACTATGGTTGAAACTAGCCAAAATAAACAATAGAAGAGGTGTGAAAGATATGGTAAAAACTAATTGGTAAAAGGCAAACTATCTAGGTGGCTTGACAATGGATGGTAAAGGAAATAAACTATGAAAGTAAGCAAAAAATGTAAACTAGGTGAATCCTAAGAGTGTTTGGAAGACCACATTTAACGTTCCCAACAAAACACTCACAATCCTAAGGGAAAATTGCCTAAAATTATTACACACAAATGGAAGTAGGGTGATCTATTGGAGGCTCCTAACTTACTTCCAATGAAAGGCCTTTTTGTTACAAAATTTGAAAGCAATGAAAGTAAGTAAATTGTCAATTACAAAATAACAATAAGGTTCTCAATTTTGGTGGTTGTTCTCTCTTTGGCGATTCACTCAATTTGGAGTGCTTCTTAGTCCAATAGCTCTTAAGGTGGTTTTCCCCTTTCTTCTTGACTCAAATTCTTCAAGGGATGGCACCAATCCTCCTTTCCAATTCCCTATATGGCAACTCACAAACAAGAACACAAAGAGACAAGCAATAAACAAAAACCCAAAAAATGAAATGAAAGCTAAACCAATAGAGTTTAACAAGACAATTTTTTAGGGATTTTTCAACAATTAAAGCAATGAAAAGCACATAAAAGCAAGCTAGGACTCAAAGAGAAACTTAGAATGGCTCTAGAGTAGAGTAAAAAAACTAAAATAAAAAGACTCAAGAAACCTCTAGTTTTGGAACTTTTTTTTCACACTAATTTTCAATTGAAATTTAAGAACTAGGATTGGTATAAAATAGGCACCAATTATATAACAAATTTTGAGCCAAAACAACAAGCACACTTTCCTTTCACTTTTTTTTTCCTGGACACTGATTTTTCTGTCAACTTGTGTGATTTTTTTCTTATTTTTTCCTTTAATCCAAATCGCTTGGTTCTTTTTTCATAACTTTGTTCCAGATGTCTAAAAAATTCAGTAAAACTTTCAGCTCAAAACACGTAGTTACTAATTCCCAGTAATTTATACAAGTTTGTATGTTCAAGCTGCCAGCACCAGTGATTTCAACCTAGAAATCAAGAGTAGTGTTTATGTTGCCTAAGGCTTGGATAGTTACAATTTGTGTTTTCTTATGCTCAATCATCTTGAATAACACAATTTAAGAGAGCTTAAGACTTATTTTGATTCACAAATCCAGCAACAACTCAACACCACAACCCAACTTCATCGTAGACATCACGTAGGAAACTTAGAAAACAAAAAAAAAAAGTTCAACAACAAGACTACTTCTAGGAATTGATTTAGAACATGTTATGAACTAAATAACAAGCATGAATTAGACTCAAAATTTAAAAGATAGGCTAAGAATGACAAGAATACATGAACAAATGTATCTATAATTCAATCAACAAAATAAAAATTCAACACAAACTTAGAACATAATGTGACAATTGCTATGACTAAACATGACTCTAAGACAACATGGATTAAGTGATTTACACTTAGATTTTTGTGTTTTTTTCTAATCAATAATTTGGAAGAAAATTTATATCTAAGGTTCAGCACCAGAATCTTATGAATGAAAAATGATATAACCTAAAATCAACACAAAAACATGATTCAAGAGTAGATCTACAAAATTTGAACCATAGAAATGCAAGAATAAGTGTAGATCTAAGATTTAATAGGTTTATTTTTTTTAATCTACTCTAAACAGCACCAAACCACAAGAATATGGAGGATATACATGGAGAATAAGATGAAGAACAAGGAATTAAAGAGAATTCACTGAACAAAAAGATAGAGGAAGCTAAATAACATCACCTAGATGAAGATGCTCTTGATACCACATGATGTAGCTCTATGTGGAGCTTGTAGGCCTAGGAACTTCTTCATCAATGGATTCCTTTGCTTCTTGGAAGATGAATGGAAGTGGAATGGAGATGGAAGAGAGAGAGGAGATGCCACTTCAAGGAAAAGATGAGTATAAAAGAAGCTCACCATCATAGGAGGCCATGTATAAGAGCTTGGAGGAAGAAGGAGATGAATGAAGGGAGAGGAAGAGAAGCGCACAAAATTTTGTGCTCTAAAAGAGCTCTTAAATATGAAGTTTAATTTTCAAATGATCAAAGTTAAAAAAAATGCACACACATGGCCTTTATTTATAGCTTAAGTGTCACACAAAATTGGAGGGAAATTTGAATTTCTATTCAAATTTTACTTGAATTTGAAATTGAATTTGTGGAGCCAAAATTTCACTAATTATGATTAGTGAAATCTAGCTATGGTTCAGCCCACTAATCCAAGATGAAGTCAAAGATTCTCCACTAAGTGTGCTTAGGTGTCATGAGGCATGCGAAGCATGAAGGACATGCACAAAGTGTGACTATATGATGTGACAATGGGGTGTAGCAAGCAAATGCTCACCTTCCCCTCTAAAATTTAATTGTATTGGGCTTCTCCCAATTCAATTAAATTTATTTTCCAACACACATCAAATATTCACTTAATGCATGTGAAATTACAAAACTACCCCTAATACAAAAAATAGTCTAGGTGCCCTAAAATACGAGGGCTGAAAAATCCTACATTTCTAGGGTACCCTACCTACATTATGGAGCCCTAAATATAAGGCCCAAAAATAATGAAACCTTAATCTTATATTTACAAAGATAAGTAGGCTCATACTTAGCCCATGGGCCCAAAATCTACCCTAAGACTCATGAGAACCCTTGGGTCTTCTCTTGCATCTTTGACCCAATCTTCTTGGAGTCTTCTATTCAATGCCCTTGGGGGGTAGGATTGCATCAGAATGGAAGGTGTTTGCTTGTAACACCCCATTTTTCGTAAAATAAATTAAAAAGGATTTTATTTAAAAATAAATAGAGTTTTAGAAAAATAATGAAATTTTTATAATTAAATAAATAAGGAGAAATAATTTTATTAATTAAAATAATATTTTTATGGTAAGTAAAATAAATATATGTCCTTAAAAAAATATTTTATTTGTTCATCTGATAGGAAGTAAAATAGAGTTTCTTCTTATAAAATGATAAAATGAAGAAAAATAGAGTAAATAGTAGGCCTTGAGTACCCTAGTTATAAATTGAGACTTGTTAGGTGAATTTTCACATTGATGGTACATTTTTACCCTTCGTCTTCCTCTCAATTTCGTTTTCCCTTCTTCCTCTCTCAAATCCCTCTCTTTTTTCCGCAAACACCCAAACATGTCTCAGTAAAATGATGATCTCGGACTCGTTAACCGTTGGACCATTATGAAAATTGAACACCATGTCTGGAACTTATTCTTTCACATACCTACCCTTGGGATTTTCAAAAAAAATATCTGTAGTGAGAGGAATATTCCTCGCACGTAGCTCTTTGTTTTTTGCACATACACCCAAACCTATCCAAGTAAAACTATGATGCCATACTCGTTAACCGTTGGATCATTTTGAAATTTGGACACCAGGCTCGAAATACATTCTGCACATCTCCACCATTAGGATTTGCAAAGTAATGTATGTGGAGGGAGACATTCTCATCGCACGCAAACAATGAATTGGAGGTTCCAATCCCTTCTCCTTCTCTCTAACGCTTGGAAACCCTAACAGAGCAAACAAAGGAAAAGCTTGAGGAATCTTAGGGAACCGCTAGAGACGCTGCTATCACTGCCAGACTACACACATGAGCCCGCTTAGAGGTAAGGGATGAGTTTATCGCAATTAGGGTTAGAATGAACATGTGTAAGGATCCTTAGGGGATTAAATTGAGGCTTATTTTGGGATGTTTATTGTATTGTAATTTTTCATGTATGATTATAATTTTGAGATTGTTATATTGGGATCATGAAATTGTGATTGAAATTATGTGTAAGTGATAAATTGAATATATGATGAATTATTAGATAACATGTTGCTTTGAGATCATAACATTGTTATTGAGACTGAGTATAAGTGCAAAGTTGAACATGTGTTAATTTGTGAGATACACGTAAACATGTGATGGTGGATTTTGACATTATGAGATGTTAAATTATGGACATGAGATATGGTTATGAATAAGTGTTGTTAATACTTGATGTGACAATAATTGTGTTGTGAGTTGTGAATTGTACAATAACCCGACTGGTGTTTACCTTGAGAAAAGTGTCTATGCGCAGTGTTAAAGGAAAAGTGTATGATTCCTAGTTAGGAACCTAAAGTATTTAATTGTACCACAATGTGTTAAACATGTTTGAAACACAAGTGTGAGATCGTGGGTATTATATAATTCATGAGCAATGTTTGCGTGCAAAAAAATGTTTTAGGGGTTGGACTTGAATCAGGAAGGTGAGACCCTAATGGATTCTTCTGAGTCTAGGCCTTGGGGGTAAAGACACTCGGTTTGAGTGCTCCTTTAAAACTATGTTGATCCCATATGGTTGGAGCATTCTTGCAAAACAGAGTGACGAATGCAATCCTACCCCCAAGGGCATTGGATAGAAGACTCCAAGAAGATTAGGCTAGAGCTGCTGAAGAAGGCCCTAGGGTTCTCATAATTCTTAGGGTAGATTTTTGGCCCAAGGGCTAAGTATGAGCCCACTTATCTTTGTACATATTAGGTTAGGGTTTCATTATTTTTGGCCCTTCTATTTAAGGCTCCATAGTGTAGGGAGGGTACCCTAGTAATGTATGATTTTTCAGCCCTTGTATTTTAAGGCACCTAGACTAGTTTTTGTATTAGGGGTAGTTTTATAATTTCATATGCATTAAGTGCACTATTTGATGTGTGTGTTGGGAGAGAAATTTAATTGAATTGGGAGAAGCCCAATCCAATTAAATTTTGGACTAGCCTAAGGGGGATGTGAGCATTTGCTTGCTACACCCCATTGCCACATCATATAGTCAGACTTTGTGCATGTCCTTCATGTTTTACATGCCTCATGACACCTAAGCACACTTAGTGGAGAATCTTGGACTTGATCTTGGATTAGTGGGCTGAACCATAGCTAAAATTCATTAATCATAATTAGTGAAATTTTGGCTCCAAATTTGGTTCCACAAATTCTAATTCTAATTCAAGTGAAATTTGAATAGAAATTCAAATTTCCCTCCAATTTTGTGTGACATATAGGCTATAAATAGAGGCCTTATGTGTGCATTTTTTCAACTTTGAACATTTGAGAATTACACTTCAAAGTTTAGACCTCATTTGAGGCATAAAATTTCGTACTCCTTCTCCCTCCACTCATGTTCTCCTACTTTCAAGCTCTTATCCATGGCTTCCTATGGTGGTGAGCTTGTTCATGACTAATCTTCTCCTTGAAATGGTGTCTCCAATCATCTTTCTTCCTTCTCCATTATGCTGTCATTGATCTTCAAGAAGCAAAGGACTCCATTGATGAAGAAGATCCAAGGCCTACAAGCTCCACATGGAGCTACATCATGTGGTATCAAGAGCATCTTCGTCTAGGTGATGTTCTTTTGCTTTCTCTATCTTTTTGTTCGGTCAATTCACTTTAATTCCTTGTTCTTCAGTAGATTCAAAAAAATAAACCGATTAAATCTTAGATCTACACTTGTTCTTGCATTTTTATGGTTCAAATTTTATAGATCTACTCTTGAATCATGTTTTTGTGTTGATTTTAGGTTCTATCATTTTTCAGTCATAATCTTCTTGTGTTGAACCTTTAGATCTAAATTTTCTTCCAAAATATTGATTAGAAACAAAAACACAAAAATCTAAGTGGAAATCACTTAGTCCATGTTGTCTTGGAGTCATGTTTAGTCATAATAATTGTCACATTATGTTCAAAGTTTGTGGTGAATTTTGATTTTGTTGATTGAATTCTGGATACATTTGTTCATGTATTTTTTGTCATTCTTAGCCTATCTTTTGAATTTTGAGTCTAATTCATGCATTTTATTTAGTTCATAACATGTTCTAAATCAATTCCTAGAAGTAGTCTTGTTGTTGAACTTTTTTTTTTTGTTTTCTAAGTTTCCTACGTGATGCCTATGAAGAAGTTGAGTTGTGGTGTTGAGTTGTGGCTGGATTTGTGAATCAAAATAAGTCTTAAGCTCTCTTGAATTGTGTTCTTTAAGAAAATTGAGCATAAGCAAACACAAATTGTAACTATCCAAGCCTTAAGCAACATAAACACTACTCTTGATTTCTAGGTTGAAATCACTGGTTCTGGCAGCTTAAACATATGAACTTGTAAAAATTACTGGGAATTGGTCACTACAAATTTTGAGCTGAAATTTTTACTGAATTTTCTAGACATCTGGACCAAAAATAGAAAAAAAAGAACCAAGTGATTTGGATAAATGGAAAAAAATAAGGAAAATCATACAAGTTGGCACGAAAATCAGTGTCCAGAAAAAAAGTGAAAGGGAACTGTGCTTGTTGTTTGGCTTAAAATTTGTTCTATAATTGGTGCCTATTTTATACCAATCTTAGTTCTGAAATTTCAATTGAAAAGTAGTGTAAAAACAAGTGCCAAAACTAGAGGTTTCTTGAGTCTTCTTTTTTTACTCTACTCTAGAGTCATTCTAGGTTTCTCTTTGAGTCCTAGCTTGCTTTTATGTGCTTTTCATTGCTTTAATTGTTGAATAATCCTTGAAAATTTGTCTTGTTAAAACTCTATTGGTTTAGCTTTCATTTCATTTTTTGTTAAAACTCTATTGGTTTTGAGTCAAGAAGCAAGGGGCCAACCACATTAAGAGCTATTGGACTAAGAAGCACTCCAAATTGAGTGAAACACCAAAGAGATAACAACCACAAACATTAAGGACTTTTTTGTAACTTTGTAATTGGCAATTTACTTACCTTCATTGCTTTCAAATTTAATTACAAAAAGGCCTTTCATTGGAAGTTTGTTGGGAGCCTCCAATAGGTTACCTAACTTCCATTTGTGTGCAATAATTTTAGGCAATTTTTCCCTTAGGATAGTGAGTGTTTTTATGGAAACCTTAAATTTGGTCACCCAAACACTCTTAGGATCCACCTAGTTTACATTTCTTGCACTTTCATTACTTGCTTACTTTTGTCGCAACCTACCCTTCGGCGGGAGGGCGACGCGTGACTCGCGGGATGCGTGTTCCACGAAAGGAATACGCGCGGAGTCGCCACCAACGTTTATTTGAGGAAAACGTCGGAAAAACCGGAAAAGACGCGATCTACGAACTTTTAAGTGAAAGGTTCGGGAGTTGTATTTACGCACGGGGAAGGTATTAGCACCCCACACGTCCGCCCCAAGGGACGGCAGCCTTTAATCGAATGTGCAAACATGACTTTGATTTTTACGTTCCTTTTTATGTCCTTATATCCTTTTATACCCTTTTTATATTTTTCCCTTTTTTGTGGTCGACAAGGGTGTTTCCCTTTGCTCCTACGTATTCCTCAATTTGGGATGAGAAAATCAGACCTAAGTAGTTCCTTTTTTATCAAGTGATTCTTTTTTACTTTAAGAGGTGATCATTTTAAGGCGTTGGACCTTAAAAATGATCCATTTTACTTAGTGAGGAAATGAAATGACAAACTTCAAAAGCCTATTTTTTATGGACGAGCTTGACTAGGCGAATTGATTTTAGCCTTTAGTTTCACTTTAGTTATTAATCAATTCGATTAAGAATGAGAAATCCCAAAGAGAAAACGTCCACTTGATTTTCCGCTTTATTTTACTAAAAGATGTCTTTTTGATTATTATATTATTTTTTTACCTCTTTTTGATTTCCAACGTGGTTACGGCACGACCGAACGGTCGGAATTTATTTTAACCGAAGTTAATGGATAATACAATTCAAACGTTCGGTGGAAATTTATTTTATTTTTAAGTTAAGCGAGAAATGACTTAAGTAAAATGGCTTAAGCACGTCAACAGGGGGTATAAAAAGTAAACAAAACGAGAATAAAAATGCACGAAACACAATGTGGACCACTACGGGCACATAGAATGAATCGAAAAGCTTGGTTCGAGGTACTTACCCGTTGAAGATCGAAGAACGATGAAGAACGAATGAAGAACGTCGAAGAACGGTTGAAATCTTTGCGAAATTCCTCACGGAAAACGTTACGGAAACGTTTCGGAAGCGCCTCGGCTTAGATTTTCTTCACAGAAACAATTTTTCCAAGCAAATTCGAAAGAGAGAGAAGTGCCTAAGGGCTGAACCCCTTCCTTCTTGCCTTCCTCCCCTATTTATAGCAAAATAGGGGAGGTGGTTGCCGCCCAGCTTGCCCAGGCGAGCTCAGCTCGCCCAGGCGAGCAGGGTTGCTTCCTCCAGAAGCAACCGCCTTCTGGAGGAATATTCCGGAGGGCCCAAGTGGGCCTGGGTGCTATTTGCACCCCCATTTTTACTAAGTACACCCCCCTCTGCTGTTTTTTGGTGATTCTTTTTTCGTAAAGTTACGGAAACTTACGAACTTCGTAACGATACTTGTTTTCTTTCCGTAATGTTACGGAACCTTGCGGATTACATAATCATCCCCTTTTTGACTTACGGAATGTTACGGAACCTCACTTAATTATGCAACGATGCTTCCATTTGATTTCCGGTGTGTCACGGAAACTTACGGATTGTGCATCAATATTTTTTTGGTTTTTCGGCATGTCCTGGAATTTCACAAATTGCCTAATGATGGGTGCCAAGCACCTCACGAGGACCAAAGAATGGTCGCACGTCATCGAGCAAAGGTTCCCGGACGAAATTAGGGTATGACAGTTGCCCCTCTTTACTTGTCTTTTATTGGAGATAAAAGGAAAGTAAAGATAAGACACTAATTTCGTTCCTCTCGATTTGGCGAGAGTCGCGGGTGACCATAAAATCTCCACATGCAAATGACTTGTTGTTCCCAAAATTTCACAAATTGCCTAATGATGGGTGCCAAGCACCTCACAAGGACCAAAGAATGGTCGCATGTCATCAAGCAAAGGTCCCCGAAAATCAGTGTATGACACTAATTTCGCTCCTCTCGGTTGACGAGAGTCGCGGGTGACCATGACTTGTCGTTCCTAGAATTTCACAAATTGCCTAATGATGGATGCCAAGCATCTCACAAGGACCAAAGAATGGTCGCATGTCATCAAGCAAAGGTCCCCGAAAATTAGTGTATGACACTAATTTGGCTCCTCTCGGTTGACGAGAGTCGCGGGCGACCATGAAATTTCCGCATGTAAATGACTTGTTGTTCCCGGAGGAACAAAAGGTGCAGAAGACTATGTCAGTCTCTGCATGCTATCAAGCGTTCTGTCTTACAGATAGCAAAAGAATGTTTATACGGATAACCACTCGGGTATTTCCGCGTATCATCGGGCCCGCCGCCTCTGGATGATACAAGGGTGCAGAATGACCAAACTTGGTCTCTGCTTGTCATCGGGCCCGCCGCCTCTGGATGACAAAAGGGTGCGAATAACCGTAAGGTATCTCCGCATATCATCGGGCCCGCCGCCTCTGGATGATACAAGGGTGCAGAATGACCAAACTTGGTATCTGCTTGTCATCGGGCCCGCCGCCTCTGGATGACAAAAGGGTGCGGATAACCGTAAGGTATCTCCGCGTATCATCGGGCCTGCCGCCTCTGGATGATACAAGGGTGCAGAATGACCAAACTTGGTCTCTGCTTGTCATCGGGCCCGCCGCCTCTGGATGACAAAAGGGTGCGAATAACCATAAGGCATCTCCGCGTATCATCGGGCCCGCCGCCTCTGGATGATACAAGGGTGCAGAATGACCAAACTTGGTCTCTGCTTGTCATCGGGCCCGCCGCCTCTGGATGACAAAAGGGTGCGGATAGCCGTAAGGTATCTCCGCGTATCATCGGGCCCGCCGCCTCTGGATGATACAAGGGTGCAGAATGACCAAATTTGGTCTCTGCTTGTCATCGGGCCCGCCGCCTCTGGATGACAAAAGGGTGCGGATAACCATAAGGTATCTCCGCGTATCATCGGGCCCGCCGCCTCTGGATGATACAAGGGCGCAGAATGACCAAATTTGGTCTCTGCTTGTCATCGGGCCCGCCGCCTCTGGATGACAAAAGGGTGCGGATAACCGTAAGGTATCTCCGCGTATCATCGGGCCCGCCGCCTCTGGATGATACAAGGGTGCAGAATGACCAAACTTGGTCTCTGCTTGTCATCGGGCCCGCCGCCTCTGGATGACAAAAGGGTGCGGATAACCGTAAGGTATCTCCGCGTATCATCGGGCCCGCCGCCTCTGGATGATACAAGGGTGCAAAATGACCAAACTTGGTCTCTGCTTGTCATCGGGCCCGCCGCCTCTGGATGACAAAAGGGTGCGGATAACCGTAAGGTATCTCCGCGTATCATCGGGCCCGCCGCCTCTGGATGATACAAGGGTGCAGAATGACCAAACTTGGTCTCTGCTTGTCATCGGGCCCGCCGCCTCTGGATGACAAAAGGGTGCGGATAACCGTAAGGTATCTCCGCGTATCATCGGGCCCGCCGCCTCTGGATGATACAAGGGTGCAGAATGACCAAACTTGGTCTCTGCTTGTCATCGGGCCCGCCGCCTCTGGATGACAAAAGGGTGCGGATAACCGTAAGGTATCTCCGCGTATCATCGGGCCCGCCGCCTCTGGATGATACAAGGGTGCACGTCACATGACCTCAGGGTCAGTATGACAAAGATTATGGGGTGGCCGACAAAAGCAAAGCTCTTGCTCCTACGTATCCTCCAATGAGGAATTCAGACCTACGTAGTTCTTGATAACTTGTGAGACTTGAAAAGTCTCCATCGGAAAATGCTGACATCTCCGGAAAGGGCGCAGATGACCATATTGGTCTCTGCTCGTCAATCACACTTGGGATCACTGAATGACGAGGTGCGGATAACCGTAAGGTGTCTCCGCGGGCTACCAGCTCTTGAGTCATGGCAACAAAAGGCGGTGTGGTCGACAAAAGCGAGGCTCTTGCTCCTACGTATCCTCCAATGAGGAACTCAGACCTACGTAGTTCTGGATAACTGGTGAGACTTGAAAAAGTCTCGGTGTTTTCTTTGCTAAAATGCAAACATGCTTTAGTAAAGAGATAAATATTCCAACTGATTTAGAACAGCATACGCTTTTTTGAGTGAAAAACAATGCGTCTACCGGGGAAGGAGAGTCTGCTGATGAAATCTCCTATAACCATAAATGAGATTTTGGATGTTAGCCTTTCGTTTCTAAATGACCATTTAGAGGAAACACTGGGTTCGACAAAAATAGAAGAAATCCACTCAAAGTGTATCAATCTCGCACAGGTAAGTGTTTCATCCTAATTCCGAACCATAGATATGTCATGACTTGACTTTGCAAATTATTTCCTATCAAATCAAAAATTACATGCGTGATCATGGATCAAATAGGACTTCCCTTGGGAATGGGTTCTTTTGGTGGTTTCTTCTTTCGGCTTTTGTGTGTTTCTGGCTTTTGATTTTTCTGGCTTTTTCTTTTTTCTGTTTTTTTTTTGTTTAGTGCGGGGCGAGGAAAAAGTCGCTAGCGCACAAAATTTTGGTTGGTAATCAAAGGGAGAAGACTATTTTAGGTCGTGGTTCCCTTTCCTTCTTTTTCGTTCATTTGGTGACAATTCCGTATTGTTCAGATATTGTTCGGTCCAAAGACCTCTCTGCATATTTCTTCTGTTTTTCCTTCGATCCCCGATCAGGGGCTTTCTTTCCTTCTTCTTCGTCTTCTTCTTTCTTTTTTTTTTTACTTTCTCCCATTCTTTGATTGGGAATTTTCTTTCTTTTCTTTTTGCTTTCTCCCACTCTTTGATTGGGAATTTCCTTTCTTTTCTTTTTTTGCTTTCTCTTTGATCGGAAATTTTCCTTCTTTTCTTTTTTGCTTCCGAGGGTAAGGATTGACATTCTCACCCTAGGTCAAGGTTTATGGTGAGTCAGGATTTTGGCTCAAGGTTTGTAGAATGGCTAGACATGATACATGTCAGGGTTTGGTTTGGTTCAAGGATAAAAGGGATGCCCCACATTATTTCCATGACACAAATGCAAAAAATGATGATTTAGAAACTTTATGCAAAACTGGTCATGCATGCACCTATGCGACACTCAAGTGTCAAATTTTTATGGTCATGTGATGCTAGGGCTCAGGATTCATTTCCTCTATTTTAAATCAACCCAATGTTTCCAAAATATGTTCTTTTATCAATTTGTGCATTCATCCGAGTCCATTTTGGGCGTCTGGGAAAATCTTACAGCATTCACCCTTCAGGTGTATACACATTTTTTTCAAAAATAGCTATGATCAGCGAATTTTTTCAAAGAAAGGTTGGAAGTCATCTCTTTTCAACAGCATGTTGGTTTTTCAGCTTGACAACTTATTTTTTTCTTTTTTCTACCTTTTTCCTTACTTGCCTTTTTTCTTATTTGCTCTCTTTTTCTTTTCACTTTCTTTTCTTTTCTATTTCATTTTCTTTCCTTTTCTATTTTTATTTTTATCATGATTTTTTTTTGTTTATTTCACCTATATACTTTTGGACGATGTTCCTAAACGAAGAACTCTACACGGTTCCAGAATTTCAAACATCATCGATAGTAGTGATATATAAATACTAACGCAACAATCTAAACAAAAATGTATGCGCTGTACAAATGACAATCGAAACAACAAAAACAAACGTTAGTCTCTCAAGTCAAAACAATAACATAGAATAAAAATGACAAAAGAAATATGAAAGAAAACATGAATCTGGGGATCTCCCAGTCACGTATCTCCACTCCCTCCCAAGAAGTCAAGCAAATCGGCCATCTCCTCATCCTCGTGGGCTTCTTCTCCATCGCCGGGAGCTTCTGGGGGTGCCTCTCCTGCTTGGGCCTCGGGCCAATCTCCGGGCCATGCAACCTCTGCCCTGAACTGGTCTGGAGTAGGGCATGAAAAAGAAGCGGAGCCCTGGCTCTGCATGCTAAGGCTCATCTGGTACAGACAGTCATGGGTTCGTACATGTGCTCGGTGGTTGGCCGCCTGCTGGCGAACCAAATGCCGTAAATACTGCTCCATGTCAAATGCCCCAGCCTGGCCAGCCTGATGAGGTGGTGGGGGCGCGCCTGCGGCCTGTGGAGCATCACCCTGACCCTGTCTCTGGGTACAATACTTCTCAATAAAAACCCGGGTGATGGGCGGCCGAATCACCTTGGTAGGTGCAACGGGGACTCCGAACGACTGGCAGAGTCCTGTGATCAGTGCGGGGAATCCCAGGGCCCTGTTGGACTTATCTGGGTCCAAAGGGTGCCTAGTGGGCGCCATACCTGCAAAAATATAGATGGCATCAGCGATCAACTGAGCCACATGGATGCTCATCCGTGTCAGGATGGCGTACACCAGCTGGCATTTCGGCATGGGGAGGTCGGAATTATGATCGGTGGGCAGGATGTTGCTGAGCAGCAGAGTCATCCATATCTGAGTCAGGGTGGTCATGTTGGTGCGCATGATCCGCACCAGTCTTCCGGCAGCAGTCCGGGCAAAATCCTGCCCCGGTATACATAGCAACTGGGCGATGGCCTCCTCATCGAACCCATCAGACCGGTTCCTCCTCTGGCCATACTCGCACTCCTGGCCCTCTTCTAACACCAACGGATATCCCAGGAGCTGGCCGATAGCGTCGGCATCGAACGGGATCCACTGACCCCTAACCCAGGATCTCATGTCACGCACGCCCTCCTCTGTTGGCCAAGCATTGGCATAAAACTCAAGGACTATATCTGGATCAAACTTGGCCATGGGAGTAACCAGTGGTGCCCACCGCCGGCGCCCTATTTCCTCCTGGAAATCAGTATACTCGTCGTCCCTGAGCTGGACGCGTCGCTCCCGGAGAAACGACCACCCCTTGATGGCTTCGAAGCGCTGCTGGTGTACCGCGCTCCTAAAGCGGTGACTATCATACTCCGGAGCGGAACTAGTTCCTTCTGCTGCCTTGTCCTTCCTGGACCTCTTTGAGGCAAGCTTCCTCGGGGCCATTTCCTGCGAAGGCAAACATTTGGAAAGTTAGTTTTACCAGTGGGATACTATTCTTAAAACAAAAATGACATACAACCTCCTCCCATAAATACAAACATCAATGTAAATTTAGAGCAAGCTTATGCGCATATTTCCTTACAAACGTTCTCTTGCACAAGACATTCTATTAACCGAAAAAAATGCACCCATATACAATCAAGGCAGCTTCGTTACCTAGATTATTTACACGTACTTCCAAGGTGTATTTGTTACTTACATCACACACCTCCTTGGCTAAATTCACATACATGCATACTCAAAGCATTTTGGGGTACCAAAAATTGCACATGTGCACATCTTGGTATTTCTAATACCTATACATACACAAACTTCATGATGAATCTTGACTATCTACACAATAAGGTGCTACATTTTATGCTCTTTTCAAGTTTTTGCTACCTAAAGCCGCATGCAAATTCAAGTATATTTTCCTTTGCTGACTAAAATTGTATTCAAATTAAAAGGTATACATTTTTTGGTAATGTATCTTCTTTACATAACATGCAACATATTTATGTATATTTTTTGTGAGACATTTTGACTACAAAAAATTATATGTACATACATCCAAGTATTTTGCTATCATACCCAAAGTGTAAATTGCCAAAGGTATTTTGCTACCTATTCTAAACCTACACATTTATGATGAGCAAAATTCCTAACCATCTAGGCATAGGGAACATATTGTAGCGTGGCCCATAGCTGATTGCTGGCCAAAAAAGGGTAGCTTTACCCAATATGCACCTCCTTTTGTGCTCTTTTTGCATAAAACCAGTTTCTAGGACTAGGATATATGTGGGGCAATTACTCTAGCCTTTTTCGGGAATGAATACATATTCCAAAAAAATAGAAAATATGCACAAACCAAAATACCCCATGGGTTGTCTCCTTACAAAAGTCACACGCTAATGCCATTGAGGCATTTCACCGAACACTTGGTGGGCGCGCGTTTAGGCATCAATAGCAAGAGAACGGGGACAATGTGGCATGTCCTATTGTTTCAAAATGCATTATAGGCCTAGGGCCATCTCATACCAACCCCTAATTCAACCTAATCAAGCAAGAAAACAAATCAAAATTGCCCCATATATTTGAGCACACTCCCACAATTTAGAGCACCAAAAGGAGATCAAAATACACCAATGAAAAGCTAGAAAGCTTAGGGATGGAATACTTACTTGTTGGTGATGAACAAAAGCGCAAAACGGAATCAAAAAATGCGAAAAAGGATGACCCTAGGGCTGCAAATTCGTCAATCCCGTGGGTATGGCTTTTGAAAGGGGGGAAAAGAGGTTTTTGAATGTAAAAACGCCCCCCCTTTCGTCATTTTTATAATTTGGTGCAGGGGTGGCTCGCCCAGGCGAGCCCAGCTCGCCCAGGCGAGCTAACCTGCACTTTTTTTTTTTTTTTTTGAGGGGAACATTAACCATGTCCCCTCCCTTCTCATGGATTAGCATTTTGCCTAACTTGAACTTACTTAGGTTAGAATTAGGCGTTGATTACTTATTTTATTATTACTCTTTTCCTTTTTAAAACAAACAAATAGTAAAAGAAAGCTGCAAAATACAAAGGATACGGGGCTGCCTTGTAGCGACATTCCCTGCTTGTTTCGCACAGAGAAGGGCAACGATCGGTAGGTCGTGACCCCATCCTCGCTTGCGTTCATCCTTAAGTACCTGCAAGTAATAAACAACCAGGTATGGCCAATCTTGGCCGCATCATTACCCTACCTTGATTGGTTTCTGCCGTTCATGTTTTGTCTTCACTCCAGAAGGTAGCCCAAGGTGATCCTGCCCCTGTTTTACCACAACAATATACATGCGTATGCATGAATGTTTTCAAACGCAGAAAATTTAGGGAAAGTTGGTTCAAGTTCAATTCTAATTAAGCGCTTGGGGGATCCCATGAACTGAGCGGAAGGGCTCAGGCGATCACAAATTAACGCAAGGTGTGAAACTAACGTGAGGACTAAAAGCCTCGAATCCACATTCATTTCTTTGAAAGATTGTAACGAGAGATACAACAGACAGGAAATCCCTGGGGGAAATCCAGAAAACGCATAAAGATAAAGAACATGCAGCGACATCCTTAATTGCCCCAGCTTCTAAGCATAATATTGTTTGACGACATCAGAGTTCACGGGTGAAGGTAGCTCTTCGCCATCCATGTTTGTAAGCACCAGGGCTCCTCCGGAAAAAGCCCTCTTCACAACAAAAGGCCCTTCGTAGTTTGGGGCCCATTTCCCTCGATGGTCCTTGACACGCATGGGACATTTTCTTTAGCACAAGGTCACCCTCATGGAACTTGCGTAAGCGTACTTTCTTGTCGAACGCGCTCTTCATTCTTTGCTGGTATAAGCGCCCATGACTCATGGCCGTTAAGCGCTTACCCTCAATGAGGTTGAGCCGATCGTAGCGTGTTTGAGCCCACTCTGATTCCTTTAACCCGGATTCTGCCAAGATCCTTAATGACGGGACTTCTACCTCAAACGGTAACACCGCCTCCATCCCATATACCAATGAGAATGGCGTTGCCCCAGTTGACGTTCGCACTGAAGTCCGGTAACCGTGTAACGCGAATGGGAGCATCTCGTGCCAATCCTTGTATGACACGGTCATCTTTTGGATAATCTTTTTGATATTCTTATTGGCCGCTTCCACGGCTCCATTCATCTTCGGCCGGTAGGGCGTGGAATTGTGATGCTGGATTTTAAACTCCTCGCACATTTCCCCCATCATCTTGTTATTCAGGTTGGTGCCGTTGTCCGTGATAATCTTCCTTGGCGAACCATATCGGCAGATGATCTCCTTCTTAATGAACCTGACCACCACATTCCTCGTGACATTGGTATATGAAGCCGCCTCGACCCACTTGGTGAAATAATCTATTGCTACGAGGATGAAGCGATGACCATTCGAGGCCTTGGGCTCAATGGCCCCGATGACATCTATTCCCCACATGGAGAAAGGCCAAGGGGCGGACATGACATTCAGAGGATGCGGTGGGGCATTGACATTATCCGCGAATGCTTGACATTTGTGGCACTTCCTCACATGGACACAACAATCACTTTCCATGGTAAGCCAGTAATAACCTGCTCTTAAGATCTTCCTGGCCATAGCATGCCCGTTGGCGTGTGTTCCAAACGAGCCCTCATGGACTTCCTCGATCATGTGATTTGCCTCCTTGGCATCCACACATCGCAGGAGTGTCACGTCGTGATTCCTCTTATACAGTGTGCCTCCGCTCATGAAGAAACTGGCTGCCAACCTCCTCAATGTCCTTTTATCGTTGTCGGCAATCTCTGGCGGGTATTCTTTGCTTACGACATATTGCTTGATGTCGTAATACCAAGGCTTTCCGTCCCGTTCCTCTTCCACTTGGCAACAATGTGCGGGTTTGCCACGACACTGAAATTCAATGTAGGGTAGGTCCCCGTGCGGTGTTAGCTGGAACATAGATGCCAACGTAGCAAGTGCATCCACCATTTGATTTTCCTCGCGGGGAACATGATGGAAGGAGACCTCATCGAAAGTCTTAGCCAATTCCTTGATGTAGGCTTTGTAGGGTATCAGCTTGGGATCTCTAGTTTCCCATTCCCCTCTCAGCTGATGGATTACCAACGCTGAGTCGCCGTACACCTTGAGTAGTTTGACATTGGAGTCAATTGCTGCCTGGACTGCTAGGGCACATGCTTCATATTCGGCCATGTTGTTGGTGCAGTCGAATCCTAGCCTGGCTGTGAAAGGTACACATTGATTGTCCGGAGAGATCAACACTGCCCCAACGCCATGACCTAGAATGTTTGACGCTCCGTCAAACCATACAGTCCATTTGTCCCGATCTTCGTCCAACTTTTCCTCGAACAAGGCCATGATGTCCTCATCCGGGAATTCCGGATGCATGGGCTGGTAGTCGTTAAGAGGCTGTTGGGCCAAATAATCTGCCAAAGCACTTCCTTTTATCGCCTTTTGGGTGACGTAGACTATATCAAACTCAGATAGCAAGACTTGCCACCGGGCGATTCGTCCTGTGAGAGCTGGCTTTTCAAAGATATACTTGACCGGGTCCATTTTGGATATCAACCAGGTAGTATGGCTCAGCATGTACTGTCTTAAGCGATGGGACGCCCATACTAAAGCACAACACGTTCTTTCGAGCAAGGAGTAATTCATCTCACAGGTCGTGAACTTCTTACTTAGGTAGTAAACAGCGCGCTCTTTCTTCCCGGATTCGTCATGTTGCCCCAGCATACACCCCATTGATTCGTCCAAGATTGTCATGTACAAAATGAGAGGCCTTCCAGGTACTGGTGGCATAAGCACGGGAGGATTCATTAGGCACTTTTTGATCCTTCCAAAAGCCTCTTGGCAATCCTCATTCCACCGATCAGTTTGGTTTTTGCGCAAGAGTTTAAACAACTGCTCACAAATGGCGGTGAGCTGCGATATGAATCTGGCAATATAATTCAAACGCCCCAGGAAACCTCGGACTTGCCTCTCGGTACGGGGTTCCGGCATCTCAAGGATAGCCTTCACTTTTTCGGGGTCTACCTCTATCCCTTTCTGGCTTACAACGAAACCAAGCAATTTCCCTGATTTGACCCCAAAGGTACACTTAGCGGGGTTCAACCTTAATTGATATTTCTTAAGCCTTTCGAACAACTTCCGCAGGTTGACAAGGTGTTCTTCCTCAGACTTAGATTTAGCAATTATGTCGTCCACGTAGACCACGATCTCTTGATGCATCATATCATGGAACAAAGCTACCATGGCCCGTTGATAAGTTGCCCCGGCATTCTTGAGTCCAAAGGACATCACCTTGTAACAGAACGTTCCCCACAGGGTGACGAAAGTAGTCTTTCCCATATCCTCGGGCGCCATCTTTATCTGATTGTAACCAGAGAAACCGTCCATGAAGGAAAATAAAGCGAAATTGGCCGTGTTATCTACGAGGATATCGATGTGTGGTAAAGGAAAATTGTCCTTGGGACTGGCCCGATTCAGGTCCCGATAATCTACACACATTCGTACTTTCCCATCTTTTTTAGGAACTGGTACGATGTTGGCAACCCATTCTGGATACCGAGCGACGGCCAGAAATCCAGCGTCAAATTGCTTCTTCACTTCTTCTTTTATCTTCAAGGATGTTTCGGGCTTCATCCTCCTCAATTTCTGTTTTATCGGGGAACACCCGGGATTTAGAGGTAATCGGTGCTGCACAATGTCAGAACTCAAACCGGGCATATCTTGGTATGACCAAGCAAAGATGTCTTGGTAGTCTTTTAGCAGGATTATTAATTCTTCACGGATAGGTGCGGTAATGCCTGTACCTATCTTTACTTCCCTCTTTCCACTGCCAATTCCTAAGTCTACTAGCTCTGTTTCTTCTTGATGAGGCCCCATTTCTTGGTCCTCATGGGCGACCATTCTTTCTAGTTCCGAAGGAAGTCCCACATCCTCATCTCCTTCATCTTCCGTTTGATTCATTTCTTGCTCGAAGTTGATAGACGGGTCCCAGGTATTAGTACCTTCGGGGGACTCGTCATCGAATCTGCCGTTTTAGAAAAAGAAGTAAACATGCAAATGAATGAGAATGGGTAGAGACCAGGAACAGATGAAGAAAGATCCTTGTATTATAAATTCAAACACCAAAGACACAAAGCCTTAACAAAATGAAAACTCTAAAGCCTAGGCCCAACTATAGAGCTTTTAAAACCGTAAAGGTTTACATTATGCTTGTTGCGTAAATGCCGGGGCGTTCCTCCACTCGCCAATTTCCCAGCTGGAAATCAGGAGAGCATGGTCGTACCAAATCCAAAGTACTCGGAATATCATCTTCGCATATCGCGAACGCTTGACCTTTGTCTCCCGAACCCGCACTTATAAAGCTTCTACTTATGTGGCAGGGCGGGCTTCCTTCACCTTCTTGTCTCCAACGCGAACTTTGACCATTGTTCTTCCTTCCCGCAATGCTTCTTTTCATGTCTGCCTGAGTGGGCTTATAGCCTAAACCATACTTCCCACGATTTCCTTGAGTATTTATCAGGCTAGTTATGCCGCCGTTGTTTTTTCCTAAACCCATCCCGGGTTCAAAACCGTTCCCCAACATAACTCGGGCCATCATTACCGCTGCATCGGACAGACAAGGTTGCCCAAAGAGGGAGTCCACGGAGGAAATGCTGACCACCTCAAAAGACTGGAAAGCAGTTTCTAACGATTCTTCTGCGGCTTCCACATAAGGCATGGAGGATGGGCAGCTTACCAAGATATCTTCCTCACCTGACACGATGACCAAGTGCCCCTCCACTACGAATTTCAGCTTTTGGTGGAGTGTAGAAGGCACAACTCCCACTGAGTGGATCCACGGGCGCCCCAACAGGCAGCTGTAGGGGGGGTTAATATCCATTATTTGGAAGGTGACTTGACAGGTGTGAGGGCCTATTTGTACTGGGAGATCGATCTCTCCCCTAACCTCTCGGCGAGTGCCGTCGAAGGCCCGAACCACCATTGAACTTGGTTTTAAGTGGGAAACATTGAATGGTAATTTCTCCAAAGTGCTCTTAGGCATCACGTTTAAACTGGAACCATTATCGATGAGTACCTTGGCTACGATATGGTCCATACACTTGACTGACACGTGTAAAGCCTTATTATGCCCTCTCCCCTCGGCGGGGATTTCTTCTTCGGCGAAGGCAAGATAGTTGTTGGCAGTGATATTGTTGACCAGCCCTCCGAAACCTTCTACCGAGATATCTTGGGCCACGTGAGCCTCGTTCAGCACTTTTACTAGCAGAGTCCGATGAGGCTCGGAGCTCATAAGTAACTCCAGCAGCGAGACCCTAGCCGGGGTTTTGTTGAGCTGTTCGATAACCTTGAATTCGCTCTGCTGAATTATGCGAAGGAACTCGCTGGCTTCCTCTAGCGACACCTCCTTTCTACCATCCTTTTTCTCTGGGGGCCCCTTTGCTGGAATATCTTTATTCGAAGCGTGGGGTGCTTCGCCATCTTGTTCCTCCACCACTTTTCCTTTTCCTTTGACGTCGGCGGGTTGGACTGGTAGGTCCGGAGGTGCGAACACACGACCACTACGGGTCACACCACTCAGCCCCGTGATATTTGTTACTTTAGCTGACAGCGAGCTGACGTCAGTGACTTCTTCTTCCTTCTTCCCCGGAGGTGTACATCTCCACGGGACCGCGTGACTATTTTGATACGGGAAAGGAACAGGTTTGGCCATTAAGGGGTGCCCGGGCTTTTGCGAGGCTGCACTTTTAGTGAAGTATATCACCAAGGGTTTGGGCTTCGCAACACCGCTCCCCTCCGTAGATTGCATGCATATATGCTGCTCTTCTTTTCCTTCAATGCCGACTTCTAGTCGACCTTGGTCTATCATCCGCTGTAACAATTCCTCTACTTCCAAACACGTCTCCATGTCATGCATCTCGCCGGAATGTAGCAGACAGGAATCCTCCTTACACCCACTATGGGGAATTACACCTCCCTTTTGTAGGGCCTCAAAGATAAACCTCCTAGGGGTTGCCACATCTCTTAAAGGTTTAGACCTGTGGGGCCTATCGGATTCAACTGCATTAACTGCTCCCCCTCCATGATTGGCGAGCGGGTTGGTCCTCACATTGGGCCGATCCTCTTGGAAAGTCAGCCATCCGGGATCCATTAAATGTTGGACCTTGTATTTAAGGGCCAAGCATTTTTCGACGGAATGCCCCGGGACACCCCCATGGTACTTGCAAGTTGCATTAGGGTCATACCACTTCGGGAAAGGGGGTTCGAGGACCCTTCCGGGAGTTACCACGGCCAAATGATTGGCGATGAGGGATGGTAGAAGATCTTCGTACGTCATTGGGAGCGGGGTGAATTCCGGCAATGGCCTCGGAGGGAAGTTCCTTGTCGTGTTGGAATTACCGGCCGGTCGAGTCGTGTTCGGAGTTGGAACTTGGGGAGCTTCCCTCTGGGTGGGTGCCTTAGGCTGCACGGGTGTTGAACTAGAGGCGTTTCCCGCATGAGCCGAGAAGCTTGGGTGATGTTGCGCGTACTGATGGGTACCATGAGGTGTTTGCTGGGGTTTGACCCACGCGGTTGTTGAAGAGACGGCATGGGCATCTCCTTCTTTCCTTTTTGCCCCTGTCGCCCCGATTCTTTTGGCATTCACGTTTGTGGAGGAAACGTAATCAAACTTTCCTCTCTTCAATCCAACCTCGATTCTTTCCCCGGCAAACACCAGATCCGCAAAGCTGGATGGCATGTAACCCACTAGCTTCTCATAGTAGAACACTGGCAGAGTGTCTACCATCATGGTGATCATCTCTCTCTCAACCATGGGAGGAGCTACTTGTGCCGCCAAATCCCTCCATCGCTGCGCATATTCTTTAAAGGTTTCACCCTCTTTCTTGAACATATTCTGCAGTTGAGTACGGTCAGGAGCCATATCAGAATTGTACTGATACTGCCTTAGGAAGGCGGTAATCAGATCCTTCCAAGTACGGATACGGGAAGCTTCCAAATTAGTGTACCACACTACCGCAGCTCCGACCAAGCTATCCTGAAAGAAGTGTATCAACAGCTTTTCATCTTTAGAATGGGCGCCCATCTTACGGCAGTACATTTTGAGATGGTTTTTGGGACAAGTCGTCCCTTTATACTTGTCGAAGTCCGGCACTTTGAACTTCGGGGGAATAACAACATCGGGTACTAAGCAAAGATCCGTCATGTCTGCAAACGGATAGTCCCCAAATCCTTCCACAGCCCTCAATCTTTCCTCAAGGAGATCGAGCTTCCTCCTTTCTTCAGTTGCCAGGGGCGGCCCTTCCATAGACAAAACTATTGGCGATGCTGCGATGTTGGGTTGAGGCAACGTGCCTGGTGCCGGCCCTTCGGGGATCGGGGGATAAAACTCGACATCCCTCCGAGCATAATCTTGAGGGTCTTTATGGACTTCGTCGGGCTGCTGAGGAGGCTCTTTTTCATGGACGGGAGAAGCAATGTGGCCCGCATCTTCTTGCAAGATGGGTGGTGAATAGTTGGGCGGCAATCCATAAGGGTAAGCCGCTCGGTTGTATCCCAGGTGAGGGCTGCCATCGTGCCCCAGTGTGTCCCTTCCCCGTCCTACTATGTTTGAGGGAGGATGGTGCGTAGTTGCCAAGAGAGTCGGGTCTGCTTCGGCAGCCGAACTGACAGCGGCGGCAGTGGCCGCGTTCTTCTCCATGAGCTGCTTCATACCTAACATGGCCTCCATCATGGAGGCCATTTGTTCTTTCAGAGCCGACATGTCGGCTTTCATCTGTTCCTGCGTCTCCTCTTGATCACCCATCGTTCTAGATTTGGATCTGGTGCGATAGGGATCCCTTGCGGCGCGTTTAGTTATGGTGTTTTTCCCTAAAAAACCAAACGTGAGGAGTGGGTAAAGAAAGAAAATGCATGCTAGAGATGAGATGTAGGAGTGATTTGATTTGCACAAGCTTTTTGGAGTAGAAACATGGGACCAACTCATTTTATTTCAAAAAGGAAGTCATATCTAGTCAAGGTCTGAGAGACCATACAAGTTTCCTAACGATTTCTAATTATGTGGGCCATTAAGTCTATCATATGCTGACAATAGCCGAGAAGCCCATGAATCTCTTCGGGGGCGGAGTAGGTGTCTGCCATCGCCTTGGCCTTGGCTAACAATCGGGGAAGTTCTTGACTCCCGTTTAAGGTAAGAGCAAACCGATCCATCCACATGGTTGCCTCTTGGTGTAAAGAGTCGATCACCCTTCCTCTAGCCTCTCTTTCCGCGTATACTTGGGCATACTCATCCGCGATTCTATGCTCGTGGGCCGTGGCTAGACCTAACTCTTCTTGGTACTTGGCGATGATAGCTAACATGTTGGTCTCTGTCTCGCATAAACGCTGAGACAAACTTCTTTTGGACCTTGAACAAGCAATCAACTCCTCTTTCAGAACCATGCTATGTGCTCGCGACTGGTCCCTTTCTTCCCTTCGCAACTTGAGTTCATTATTGCTACCCCATAGAGCTCCGCGAAATTTGTTCCGGCCATACTCTTCCTTGCGAGCTCTCTTGGTCTCTTGTTCAAGGGCTCTTGCGGTAATTGCATTCTCTTCCCGTAACCCGGCACACTCCTTCCGAACGTGTGTAGCAGCCAACTTGAACTTCTCCTTGGCGAGTTTTGCCTTTCCTAACTCGCTTTTGAGAGCTTGGACTTCTTCGTCCTCTTCCGGTGCTTCAAAATTCTCTTCGCTGACGACTTTTAACTTGGCGAGCCAATCTAAACCTCGTATGCGAACTTTCAGCCATTCGTGGTACCCACCAATGATGCCATTACGAATGCCTCTAAGCTCTTGATCTTTCCTTAACGGGGTTTCCCATGCCTTATGGATTCTTTGTATAGTCTTGGAATTTTGTGCGCCGAGATCCCTCACAAGGAAAGGAGACATGCTTTCTTCCGTCGGTGCTCCCCTCATGGGGTACCCTAGTTGTCTTATAGCGAGCGTGGGATTGTAATTAATACAACCCCTCGTTCCTACCAGCGGAATGTTTGGGTATCTTCCACATGAGAAAAGGACTCCTTCTTTTCCTTCCTTCCATCGGGGGAACCAACTGATTGTTCTACCTCCTATCCCGGCCATGAGCTGGTCCCAATCCATTCTCCTCTTTTCAGTACACGAGCGATGGCTCAGGAGCGGACATGGATGTCTTGTGTCTTGTTGGAACAAGTGTGAAACCAACCAAACACAGAGGGCGGGTAAGCAACAGATGATCCGTGCGCTACTCTTCTCGCACCTTCGGTCAAATGTGTCAAATAGATCTGCCAAGACAGCTACCACCGGACTTTCCTTGCTATGGTGGTAGGCAAGGAAAGCGTCGATTGCTGCTAGGTCTACCAAACCATCCACGTTTGGAAAGAGGACGACCCCAAAAATTAGCAAAGCTAACACATCCATAAACGGGACCCAGTCTCCTTGATTGGCCATACCCCTCGCCTTGTCTTCTAGGTACTTCTGTGGTAGGCCCGCTATGCCGTTCCGAGTCTGTTTTATGCGGTCCAAACCTCTTGCTGAATCCTTGACCACAGTTGCAATTCTGCTCAAAGAGGGGAGACATCCGGAGGAAAGATATGGTTTTCTTCCCCCGAGAGGACATCCTAGAATTTCTTCAAATTCTTCAATGGTTGGTACTAATTGGAAGTCTCCGAATGTGAAGCATCTCAAAGGCTGGTCGTAGTATTGGGTGAGTGATGCAATGGCTTCTATGGACACCTCTGCTATGGTCAACTCTAAGATCTTTCCGTAAGTCTTGCGGAAGGCTTGCATTTGGAGGGGTTCCATCAACCGCCCTAATTCCTTGATGCTGGTGGTATCTGGGCTTTTGACCTTGACTTGGTAGAACCTCTTGCCGGTTTGATTTGTTCCCATGCTTACTAAAGTGAGACAAAAGCTGGTGCAAATCAAAACTCCGATATCTCATGGGTGGGATGGATGAATGCATGAAGAAATGCATATGACACAGATGCAATTTACGAATACGGGGGTCCGGGGAATTTGTCACCTTCTTAGATACGACATCTAGGGGTAGCGAAATGCCCCAATGCACGTTTTTAAGAAGGCGACACGGACCCTCCGTTGGTTTGTTTACAGTAGGGATCAAGACAGAACCCATATGCAATGCCTATGCAAAAGACACAATGCGGGAATGTGCACAATATGACAATATTTACCGAACATAAGCAAAAGGGTATATGATATTCATGCATGGCAGTGTGAAAAATGGCACGCAGCGTGTTTGCTTCGTGCCCCTATTGAAGGGACCTATAAGGGAGAGAACTAACTAGGCTTTTAGCAATAATCCCCAAGGTAGTTATATCTCTCTTGATGGTTTCTAGAGGTATCATCCCCTTTGACGAACATATTGTAGCAGTAGGGACTACTAGCAACAATAGGTTTTCAAAGAGAAAAGCTCTAGATGAGGGTTCACTGTAATCAAGCAAGTCGGAGACCTAGCATGATTACAGATTCACCTCCACTCCTTATGCTCCCATGAACCCGGGTATAGGGCCCTTTTTCACTCACAGTGTGTGCAAATAGTGTTGGTGTTTGTGTGCATCAAATGAATACATATTTACTTCATGCATACATTTAAAACGCACTAAAAGCAACAAAGAGTTTATATACACAAGAACATAATGAAAGGAAACCAACAAAGGGGTAAGTCACGGTAAAACATTGCACAAAATTAAATGGCCTAACTCTCTAAAAACAGTCCCCAGTGGAGTCGCCAACTGTCGCAACCTACCCTTCGGCGGGAGGGCGACGCGTGACTCGCGGGATGCGTGTTCCACGAAAGGAATACGCGCGGAGTCGCCACCAACGTTTATTTGAGGAAAACGTCGGAAAAACCGGAAAAGACGCGATCTACGAACTTTTAAGTGAAAGGTTCGGGAGTTGTATTTACGCACGGGGAAGGTATTAGCACCCCACACGTCCGCCCCAAGGGATGGCAGCCTTTAATCGAATGTGCAAAAATGAGAAATCCCAAAGAGAAAACATCCACTTGATTTTCCGCTTTATTTTACTAAAAGATGTCTTTTTGATTATTATATTATTTTTTACCTCTTTTTGATTTCCAACGTGGTTACGGCACGACCGAACGGTCGGAATTTATTTTAACCGAAGTTAATGGATAATACAATTCAAACGTTCGGTGGAAATTTATTTTATTTTTAAGTTAAGCGAGAAATGACTTAAGTAAAATGGCTTAAGCACGTCAACAGGGGGTATAAAAAGTAAACAAAACGAGAATAAAAATGCACGAAACACAATGTGGACCACTACGGGCACATAGAATGAATCGAAAAGCTTGGTTCGAGGTACTTACCCGTTGAAGATCGAAGAACGATGAAGAACGAATGAAGAACGTCGAAGAACGGTTGAAATCTTTGCGAAATTCCTCACGGAAAACGTTACGGAAACGTTTCGGAAGCACCTCGGCTTAGATTTTCTTCACGGAAACAATTTTTCCAAGCAAATTCGAAAGAGAGAGAAGTGCCTAAGGGGCTGAACCCCTTCCTTCTTGCCTTCCTCCCCTATTTATAGCAAAATAGGGGAGGTGGTTGCCGCCCAGCTCGCCCAGGCGAGCAGGGTTGCTTCCTCCAGAAGCAACCGCCTTCTGGAGGAATATTCCGGAGGGCCCAAATGGGCCTGGGTGCTATTTGCACCCCCATTTTTACTAAGTACACCCCCCTCTGCTGTTTTTTGGTGATTCTTTTTTCGTAAAGTTACGGAAACTTACGAATTTCGTAACGATACTTGTTTTCTTTCCGTAATGTTACGGAACCTTGCGGATTACATAATCATCCCCTTTTTGACTTACGGAATGTTACGGAACCTCACTTAATTATGCAACGATGCTTCCATTTGATTTCCGGTGTGTCACGGAAACTTACGGATTGTGCATCAATATTTTTTTGGTTTTTCGGCATGTCCTGGAATTTCACAAATTGCCTAATGATGGGTGCCAAGCACCTCACGAGGACCAAAGAATGGTCGCACGTCATCGAGCAAAGGTCCCCGGACGAAATTAGGGTATGACAACTTTCATAGCTTATTTTCTTTACTAGTCACGCCTAGTTTATCTTGTTATTGCATAATACTTTCTTCTTGCTTATTACGCTTATCTTGAGTTCTTTTGAACCCTATCTTTTACCTTTTTGGAAAATACTAAAAGAATTCAGAAAAGAAAAACATGCCTCCTATAGTAGTCATGACCCTTGCAAGAGTCTAAGTGAAGAACTTCATGACTATTATGAAGGAAGGCATAGGTCACATCTTAGACCTCGCTCCCATAGGATAGAAAAGGAAAGAAAGCCTTAATACAATAGAAATAAGGGTAACATTAACCTTCCATACTCCGTGGGAAAGACAATGTAGAGGCTTACTTAGATTGGGAAATAAGGGTAGAGCAACAACTTAAAAGGAAGTCTACTTCAAAGTTTTATGGCCCTCACTCTTATCCAAAGAAAGACTAAGGTCAAGGCATCTTAGGGGTGGCACCTTCTAAGCCCAAAGATGATAAGGGGAAGACAATAGAAAATCAACCCCTTAAGGCTAGTATGCAAGAGAAGACTAGTTCTATAAAGTGCTTTAAATATCTTGGAAGAGGACACATTACTTCTCAATGCCCCCACCAAGAAAACTATGATTATAAGGGGCCAAGACATTTATAATAGCCAAGATAAGGCTATTACTTCACCTTCCTCTAGTGAAAGTGAAGAAACAAAAGGGGAAGAATCTAGTGAAGAAATCTACCCCCAAGAAGAAGGACAACCTTTAATGGTTAAGGAGGAGTGTAAGGAGGTAAGTGTCTCCTCTAAGAGGTTAGTTAAGAAGGTAAGTCATTTTGTAATAAAGACATACATTAAAGAAACTTCCCCTATTAGACAACCTCCACATCTTGTCCTTTGTAAAAAGACACTTGTTAGCACTGCCACACCTCTTGGGCTTGAGATTATTCCTCAAGTAAAGGAATTGTTGGATGAGAGTTTGGTTCGTAAGAGCTTAAATCCTTGTACTTTGTTGGTGCGCAAAATAGGTATTATGAGGCACCAAATCCCTATGATAGGTGATATGATGAATGTGTTGAGTGGTGCAACCTTCTTTTGTAAAATCACCCATGCATCCAACATCTTCATGATTCACATACATAGGGACTCATTAGGTAGGTTTATTCTTATTTTTTGTTTCAATACAAACCTAGGTGCTCATATGGGACACCTTAGGTTTGTCATACTTTTTGGTAGGAGTAATCAACATGAAAATATAAAAAAGGTACGTTTTATTGCATTATTTTTCTTAATTTTTTAAATAGTGATCAAGGGGTTCCCACGGATCCTAAGAGAATAACGGTCATTCCAAAGTGGCCCACTCTACCAAGTATAAGGGAAATTTGGGGCTTCCATTACTTAACAAACTTTTACAAAAGGATTATCCCATATTTTTCTATACTTGTAGCACCACTCATTGAGTTGGTGAGGAACCATGTTCCCTCATGGGAAGATGGTCAAGAAAGGGATTTTTAGACCTTACCCTACTCTAACATATCCAACACATCTAACATATATGTTTTTATTATTTTTACAGGTGTCAAGGAAAGAAACCCAGAGTTTCAAGAACCTCTGGATTTGAGGTCAAATCCTTTTCAAGAGGGAGGGGATGATGCTATCCTACCCCCCAAGGGTATTAGATAGAAGACTCCAAAAAGATTGGGCCAAAGCTGCTAAAGAAGGCCCTAGGGTTCTTATAAGCCTTAGGGTAGATTTTTGGCCCATGGACTAAGTATGAGCCCACTTATCTTTGTACATATTAGATTAGGGTTTCATTATTTTTGGGCCTTGTATTTAAGGCTCCATAGTGTAGGGAGTGTACCCTAGTAATGTAGGATTTTTTAGCCCTTGTATTTTAGGGCACCTAGACTAGTTTTTGTATTAGGGGTAGTTTTATAATTTCACATGCATTAAGTGCACTATTTTATGTGTGTGTTGGGAGAGAAATTTAATTGAATTGGGAGAAGCCCAATCCAATTAAATTTTGGACCAGCCTAAGGGAGAGGTGAGCTTTTGCTTGCTATACTCCATTGCCACATCATATAGTCACACTTTGTGCATGTCCTTCATGCTTTACATGCCTCATGACACCTAAGCACACTTAGTGGACAATCTTGGACTTGATCTTGGCTCCACAAATTCAAATTCAAGTGAAATAAAATATAGATAAACAAAGACATAATCAATATAAAAGTGAGTTATCACATTTCTAAATAAAATATAGATAAACAAAGACATAATCAATATAAATAAAATATAGACTTGATCTTTGTGTTTGGATCCTGTGATGATTTCGAACCTTGTGTTCGTGAGAGAAGATAACTAGGTAGATGACTTTAAAGAATCTCGTGCTAAAAGACACTGGGACACAATGATTTGATAGGATGTGACATTGGAACATGAGTTTTTATTTCAATTGCATAATGTTATATTACTTTATTTTATTCCACTGTTTAAGAAGATTACTTTTGTAAACTTTAATGACCTTGTTTTGAGTCGAATATGTTTTGCTATTGGCTTTTATTTGTGGCGTTTGAGGAGCAGAGGACTCACCCTTACAACCATGAATTTTAGGGGGGGTTATGGAGCATCGACGGAGGATGCTTATGTGGATCAGTAACTACGGCTACGACTATAACTACACTGTGGAGGAAGAAGCGTGCCTCCACGCACACTTTGGGTACATCCACGCCATGTTTTGCTATTAGATGAACCCTAAATGACACTGATCACCATAGAAGCAAATGCTTCATGCCACTTCACGTTCAAGCATACCCCTCAAGGTGATATTAACCATATCATTTCCTACTATGCTTACTTTGGATTTGCATGGTCAGACAACCCAGTACGAATCTCGCAGCAATTCTTCGGGCATGATGCCAATGGGAAGCCTACTAGATCTATCTTCAATCAAAATACAATCGTTAAAGTCCATGAGGATGTGGGAGATTTCAACGACGATGAGGATATCACATCGTCTGAGATCTCTTTCTATCGGGATGTCTACAGTGAAGAGATATTTGAGGGTGAGATGGTTTCATCCGACAAGGAATGCGATTCGTTGGGAGACGAAAGCAACCCTTCTTAGGATATGGTTTTGGGTAGTGACAGCTCTGAGTGTATGATTGTTTTTCCTTTTTTATGTATATTTGGGGTAGAGAGATTTCTATACTTAATGTCATATTAAACCTTTTAGTGATACTATGTGATCTTTTGAGGGGCGGGCGATGGATATTTCCTTACTAACAGCTGTAATGAATTCAGTACATTTATGTTTAAATTTTAAGGGTCACTGAGGCTCAATATGTATGTTTACATATTTCCTCCAGTTTATCATCATTGAATTTTGTGCAAGTTATTTCTTTATAGTTCGTACTTTATTATAGTGTTGTATAAGGACAAAAGAAAAATGATAACTTTCGGAATGATTTTTTTATAGAGAACACATTTGGACAATACCCTTTATTCAAGAGTATTTTAATTATACATACATGCTTTAATCAAGCACAATATATATGTATAAATGTTCCTTCTTTTCTAAAAAAAATACATTGAGATATTTTATCAATTTAGAAATAGAAACTAGATTTAATGACACATTTTCTGCAATATTTATTATTTAAATAATTTTAAAGCTATATTTCAGAAAAAGATTTGAGGTGTTACACCAAGACTAAGTTGCACCAAGCTTTAGCTTATGAGGAAGTTTTTTGGAAAGAAAAAACAAATATGAAATTATTCTCTCAAGGCGATCAAAACAAGCCTTTTTTCGTTGCATGGTTAAGCATAAGCAAGCCACCAATCATATTTCCATTCTGAAAAATGGAGATGACATTTTTCAATCTCAAGAACAGATTCAGCAGCACATTATTTGTTGCTATTTTGAGTTTTTTGCTTCTAATAACCGGTGTTCCCCCCAATAAAGGAATGCTAATGCCACAAGATACAAAACCACATTCCCAAAACTTGGTATGTAGCAAGTCAAATGCAAAAAAGAACAACAAAATTGGAAAGATTGATACTATTATTCTAGATGACATTACTGAAGATACTCCCAAAGAATGTGTTGGTGGTTTGAAATCACCATACCAAAGAAGAAAATCTACAAAAAAAAAAATGAAGAAGTCAATTAGTTTGAGGCATGTTTTTTCAATTTAAAGGGTTCATTTTAGTAATATTAGTAGTATTATAGTCTGTGTTTTTATAAGCCCAACGAATGAAATTTTTTTTCTTGTAGGATGAAGTCAAAACAAAAAGGTATCTCATCTTCGAAAGCAACTTTGTTTCCATGAAACCCCCGTTGACAATAAACTTCAAACCCCTTGTTAACTTGAAAGTAAAAAAACTCCATAAATAGAAAGACACCTTGCAGAAAACAAAATGGGAAACTAGTAGTGAAAAAGTCTACTAATGTGTCCACAACACATGTGGGTTATATTGGCATTCCTCAGGCATGTGTTGCATATTAATGTCTATTGATAGTAAAAGGAATAACCTATGTTTACAAAATCCTAACTCTATGTAAAAAAATTTTAAGTTTGCATTGTGTACCTTCAAACCCACTCTCGAGATGAGGCTATCAAGTGACCAAACCCATGTATGTGCCTATGTGTTCAGCCTCGTTGAGCCCCATTCATAAGTGTAATCCTTCTTATATAAGCTGCATAGAATAGTTAGTGGCAACTTAAAAAGACTCATTTTTACGATAAATGTGTGTTATACGAAATGCAATGAGGTTGTTTTTAAAGCTGGGGGCACATTGGAACAAGGAAAGATTTTAAGATCACTATGAGGGAATCAAGTAGTGGCAAGAAAAGTGCATTCTATATTGCTATTTTTATTTATTTTTTTTAAAAAATTATTTATGTAATTTTTTCATTTATTGAAATTATTTTGGCCTATAAACATGCATAGATTCATCACTTGTTATTGGTCAACATGTCCTACAAACAAAACAAAAGGTCTCCCTGAAGGATTTGGTATCTCACACCATCCATTATGGTATAATTATGCACACAAAAAACTGGATTTATCGTTAATAATCACAGCATTCACATATGAATTGATCGAAGTAATTAATTTACCTTTTAGTTTTCATTTTAAAGCATGATATAAGGTGTAGAAAGTTAGTTGAACATTTCTATACTATGTATCATCCTCATTGGGTTCCAAGAATGTTGGGACTATCACCGGTAAATAACACATTGTAATTTTTAAGGTGACATTATACAAACATATTTTGTAATCAAGCAAATACAAAGAACAATTATAATTTTGATTATGCCTCTGGTATATGTCCCTATAGAAGATGATGGAAACCATTGGTATTTGATGGTTGTATCAATTACAGAGAAAAATGTGAAATCTTGTTTCATACTTCCTTCCAGGTATGGTGGTAGCTAGAACAAAAAGGATAAAATTGATTATGAGTAATAACAAACATTGTGTCATTTATTAAGGAAATAATATTGCAACAATATAAGGTACTTATTCTAATTGTTGATAGTGTGAGACTTTGGCAACACCGATGGTGTGTGTTTATGAGGATCAAGGTCAAGTATCATTGTTTGCTTTGATGTTTTCATGGGAAGTGTTACAAATTCATGGAATTCTAAATTCTAGAAATAGGTATATCATGCCACCAATTAAGTATGTAATCCTTGTTCACCTACATCAATAGATTCATACGTAACATATTTCAAATGTTTGTTTTAGTGACAATGCTTCCTTGTGGGTACTTAGCTGGATGATGATGGGTGTCATACCCTAATTTCATCCGAGGACCATTGTTTCATGGCATGTAACCTTTGTTTGACCGCTTCGAGGTACTTGGCACCCTTTCTTGCACAATACGTGAAGTTTCGTGACATGCCTGAGATCAAAAGGAAGCATTGTTACAGAATTCGTGAGATTCCGTAACATGCCGGAAATCAAAAGGAAGCATTGTTACGCAATCCGTGAGGTTCCGTAACATTCCGAAAGCCAAAAAAGGAGTAATTACATGACCCGTAAGGTTCCATAACCTTATGGAAAGAAAACAAGTATCGTTACGAAATTCGTAGAGTTTCGTAACGTTAAGGAAAAAGAATCACCAAAAAAAGCAAGGGGGTGTATTTAGTAAAAAAGGGGGTGCAAATAGCAACTAGGCCCACTTGGGCCTTCCAGGATGTTCCTCCAGAAGGCGGTTGTTTCTGGAGGAAGCAACCTGGCTCGCCTGGGCGAGCTGGGTGGCAAGCTCCTCCCCTATTTTCCTATAAATAGAGGGAGGAGTGAAGGTGAAAGGGGTTCAGCCTTTCTAGTACTTCGAGATCATTTAAAATTAGTGAAAAAAATTGTTTCCGTGAAAAAAATCTAAGCCGAGGCGCTTCCATAACGTTTCCGTGGGTGACTTCGCGAAGATTTTCAACCGTTCTTCGTCGTTCGTCGTTCGTTCTTCGTCATTCTTCGGTCTTCAACCGGTAAGTTCCTGAAATCAAACTTTTCAATTCATTCTATGTACCCTTGGTGGTCCCCATTTGTTTCGCGTACTTTTATTTTCGTTTCATTTACTTTCCGTACCCCCTTTTGACGTGCTTTAGTCATTTACTTAAGTCATTTTCTCGCCTAATCAAAAAATAAAATAAATTTCCACCGATCATTTGATTTGTAATATCCGTTAATTTTTATTAAAATGAAATCCGACCGTTCGGTCATGCCGTAACCACGTTGGAAACCAAAAAGAGGTAAAATAATAATATAATAATCAAAAATATCTTTTAGTAAAATAAACAAAAAAAATCAATCGAACGTTTCTCTTTGAGATTTCTCTTTCTTAATTGAATTGACTAATAACTAAAGTGAAACTAAGGCTAAAATCAACTCGCAAAGTCAAGCTCGTCCGCAAAAAATCACTAAAAAGGATTTTTAGGTTCGATACCTCAGCTTTTCTCACCAAGTAAAAATGGGTCATTTTAAGGTCCAACGCCTTAAAAGGACCACCCTCCAAGTAAAAAGATTTGCTTGATTTGCCCTTTGGAAAAAACTACGTAGGTCTGATTTCCTCTTCGATGGAGGGTACGTAGGAGCAAGAGCCCCGCTTTTGTCGACCACAAAAATAAAAAAAGAAATAAAAGTTTAGATACACAATTTCACACAATTCTAATTGAAGGCTGTTGTCCTTTGGGACAAACGTGAGAGGTGTTAATACCTTCCTCAAACGTAAATACAACTCCTGAATCTTGAATATTCTTCATGACCGGTTTCCTTCGGTTTTTCCGACGTTTTCCACAAATAAATGTTGGTGGCGACTCCGCGCATTTTCCTCCTTTGGAAGACGCACCCGTGAGCCTCGCCTCGCTCGCCCGCAAAAGGGTAGGTTGCGACAGTTGGCAACTCCACTGGGGACTGTTTTTGTGAGTTAGGCCTATTTTAGGAAATTGTGAAACTTTGTGTGTGCATTTTTTGAACTGTGTAAATATAATAAATGTTGTCTTTTCCACATTTTTACACTGCATTGTAAGCACCCACGAGTTTGAGTAAAAAAGGGGCCCTATACCCGGGTCCATGGGAATCTAAGGAGTGGAAGTGAATCTATGGTCATGCTAGGTCTCCGACTTGCTTGATAATAGTGAAACCTCGTCTAGAGCTTTCTCTCTTTATAATATGTTGTCACTGGTATTCCATACCGCCGCAATATTATTATCTTGAGTGATGATACCTCTAGAAAACAACCATGTGAGATATGGATCGTTGGGAGTAGTTATTAGAGACCCCTAGATATTATCCTATAGGTCCCCAAATACGGGCATGGAGCAAACACGCTCTGTGCCATTTGTTCTCATGCATTCATCTACGAATAGCACATAAATTATAGTTTTGCTTTATAGCTAGTGATATTTTGTCTCTTTAGAGTAATGCGTCACTTTTTAATGCATACGTTGGGGCGCCGCAATGCCTAGAACGTAGTATTAAAAAGATGGATCTTTTTCGGTCTTGTATATGTAAATTACCACTTGTTTTTCTTTTCGTTTCATGCATGCGCATTGCATCATTCATATCGGAGCCTTGATTCACCCCTTTTTAGGTAAATGATGGGGACAAATCAAAAATGGAAAAAGATTCTATCAAGTCAAGATTAAGGGCCTAGATGTCACCACCCTTAAGGAGTTGGGATGGTTGATGGGACCCCTCCAAAGGCAAGCCTTCCGCAAAGTGTACGGAAAGATTTTAGATTTGACCACATCGGAGGTATTTACGGAAGCCGTTGTATCCCTCGCCAAATACTATGACCAGCCGTTGAGATGCTTCACGTTTGGGGACTTCCAAATAGTACCAATTGTTGAAGAATTTGAGGAGATTCTAGGATGCCCTCTTGGGGGAAGAAAACCGTATCTTTTCTCCGGGTTTCTTCCCTCCTTGAGCAAGATTGCAGCTGTGGTCGGAGATTCGACGAGAGAGTTGGATCGTATGAAGCAAACTCGAAACGACGTAGTGGGCCTACCACGGAAATACTTGGAAGGCAAGGTAAGGGATATGGCGAATCAAGAGGAGTGGGTCCCGTTTGCGGATATACTAGCTTTGCTAATCTTTGGGGTTGTCCTCTTTCCAAACGTGGTCGGTGTGGTGGACCTAGCCGCAATTGATGCTTTCCTTGCATATCACCATAGCAAGGAGAGCCCGGTGGTAGCTATCTTGGTGGACTTATTTGATACATTTGACCGAAGGTGCGAGAAGAACAGCGCACGGATTGTCTGCTGCTTACCCGCTCTTTGTGTGTGGTTGGTTTCGCACCTATTCCAACAAGACATAAGGCACCCGTTTCCGCTTCAAAGTTATCGCTCGTGCGTCGAAAAGAGAAGAGTAGATTGGGACCAATACTTGGTTGGGATAGGAGGAAGCACAATCAACTAGTTTCCTCGATGGAAGGAAGGAAAGGAGGGAGTTCTCTTCTCATGTGGGGACTACCCAAGCGTTCCGTTGATAGGGACGAGGAGTTGTATTAACTATAATCCCGCACTTGCTATAAGACAGTTAAGGTACCCCATGAGGGGAGCACCAACAGAAAAGAGCCTCTTGCCTTTCCTTGTGAGAGATTTCGGCGCGCAAAGTTTCAAGATTGTACAAAGAGTCCACAAGGCGTGGGAAAGCCCGTTAAGGAAAGATAAAGAACTTAGGGGCATCTGTAATGGCATCATCGGTGGTTATCATGAATGGCTAAGAGTTCATACACGAGGGTTAGATTGGCTCTCCAAGTTGAAAATTATCAACGAGGAGAACTTCGAAGCTCTGGAAGAGGATGAGGAAGTCCAAGCTCTAAAATCAGAGCTAGGAAAGGCAAGACTCGCCAAAGAAAAATTCAAGTTAGTCGCTACAGACATCCGAAAAGAGCGTGCCGAATTATGAGAGGAAAATACGGCTACCGCAAGAGCCCTCGAACGAGAAACCAAGAGGGCTCGCAAGGAAGAGCATGGCCGAGATAAATTCTGAGGAGCTTTGTGGGGCAGCAACAATGAGCTCAAGCTCCGGAGAGAGGAAAGAGACCAGTCGCGAGTGCATGGCATGGTCTTAAAGGAGGAGTTAGCTGCTTGCTTAAGATCCAAGAGGAGTTTGGCCCAACACTTAGAAGCCACGGAGCAAAGCATGCTAGCTATAGTAGGGCAGTACAAAGAAGAGTTAAACCAGTCTTTGACCCATGAACAAAAACTAGTAGAGGACTTCGCACAAGCGTACACCGAGAAGGAAGCGAGAGGGAGGGTGATTGATGCATTGCATCAAGAAGCGACCATGTAGATGGATAGGTTCGCCTTGACCTTAAATGGAAGTCAAGACCTCCCACGACTACTAGCCAAAGAAAAGGCCATCGCCGAAGTATGTTCAGCCTCAGAGAAAATTCATGGGCTAATCAATTACCGTCAACACATGATAGATTTAATGGCCCATATAATTAGAAGCCGTTAGGTTCGGTTGTAACACTTTTGTAAGATCTTGGCTAGATAAAAGCTTTTGTTCCTTTTTATAAAAAGAGAAGTTCTGAAACTCATCACGTTGTCTAAAAAGGCCTTGAGGTGGATCCAAGTGCTCTGATCATTCATTAGCATATTCATGTTTTGGTGGCATGCTCACCACTGTTTGTTTCTTTAGGGAACTCACCATAACTAAAAAAGCGCAAAGGCACCCCTATAACACCCGATCCAGAAGTAAGATGGATAACGAAGAAGGAGTGCAAAAACAGATGAAGGTCGACCTATCGGCCTTAAAAGATCAAATGGCTTCTATCACGGAGACCATGCTAAAGATTCAAAAAACTATAGAAGATAATGCTACGGCGGCTGCTTCCAATACAGCTAGGGAAGCGGAACCGGTGCTACAGCCCGTAATAAACTTGGGCCGAGACAGAAATGCGATGGGTTTCAATCGGCGGTATAATCCTTAAGCCTACCCTTATGGTTTGCCTCCAGACTTCACTACCCGTACCGCTCCAGACGATTTGAGCCAAGCCCCTACCTTCGAGGGGCAGCTCCCTCCTCATGCCGACTATCCTCTACAAGAAGATGATGAAGGAGATGCCCATTTAGGCCCTCTACTTCCCCTCAAGGAACCAGCCCCCCATGAGTTGCCCCAACCAAACATAGTCTGCCACGTCCCATCTCCATCCGCACCCGTTAAGGAACTCGTTCCCTTTGCAAAAGACAAGGGACAGATTGATCTACTTGAAGAGAGGCTGAGAGCGGTAGAAGGCCTCGGCAACTATCCGTTCTCGGATTTAGTGGATCTGTGTCTGGTACCTGACATCATCATTCCTCCCAAGTTTAAAGTACCAGATTTGGATAAATACAAAGGGACGACGTGTCCAAAAGGTCATCTTCGGATGTATTGCCGAAGAATGGGGGCATATTCTATGGACGAAAAGCTGTTAATGCACTTCTTTCAAGACAGCTTAGCCGGAGCAGCAGTGGCGTGGCACACCAATCTGGAAGCTTCTCAAATCCGGTCATGGAAAGACTTGGCAACTGCTTTCATTAGGCAGTACCAATACAACACGGATATGGCTCCTGATCGGAACCTACTTCAGAGTATGACCAAGTGGGAACATGAGTCCATTAAAGAATATGCTCAAAGGTGGAGAGACCTTGCAGCCCAAGTCGTCCCGCCTATGACTGAAAGGGAAATGATCACAATTATGGTAGATACGTTGCCCACGTTCTACTACGAGAAGCTGATAGGATATATGCCGGCTAACTTTGCAAACCTCATCTTCGCCGGAGAAAGAATCGAGTCCGGACTGAGGAAAGGCAAGTTTGAATATGCCTCTAGTGTTGCCCCCAACAATAATAGAAGAGCCCCAGTGGTGGGCACACGGAAAAGGAAAGAGATATCCACGCGGTCAGCACCGCCCCAACATGGATGAAAACGACCCAAAATGCCCAAAACTCATACCAACACAACCACCCGAACTTTTCCATCCAAGCTGGAAGTTCCCTCCCAACTCAAGTGGAAGGGCCTCCCGCAACAGAAAAAACGCCGGCCCAACACACAGCTCCAGCCACTCCCCGGCCAGCCAATAATACAACTACTGGTGCGAGCTATAACAATGCACGTCGCCCCCCGAAAGACGAGTTCTCTCCTGTTCCCATGGCATATTCCGAGTTGTGGCCCTCATTATTGGAAAATCATTTGGTGGTGGCCATACCCGGGAAGGTCTTCCAGCCACCATACCCCAAGTGGTACAACTCGAATGCCACATGCGCATACCATAGTGGAGCCCCCGGACACAACATTGACTCTTGCCTCCCATTCAAGTATAAGGTGCAACACCTAATAAATGCCGACTGGCTATCATTCCAAGGGAAGGGCCCCAACATTAAAACCAATCCACTAGCTAGTCATGGAGGGGCTAGCGTAAACGCCATCGAAAAGGATAGGGCGTCAGGGTCAAAGAGATTAGAAGATGTGGCTACGTCTAGACGATTCATCTACCAGTCGCTGCAGGCAGCATGCATGGTCTCTCGTGGCAGAGGCGAAAGTGATGAATGTCTGTTTCATCTCAGGGAATCACACGACATGGAAACCTGCCCCGCGGTGGAAGAGTTACTTCAATGGCTCATGGACTGGGGGCAGCTCGAAGTGTCCGAGGGAGATAGGGAAGAACTGTAGATTTGCATGCAGTCGGCAGAAAGGAAGATTCCCCCAACCCCCAAAGCCCTAGTAATATGTTTCACTAGGGATGTGACCGGCTCCAGGTCCAAGTACCCCCCGACAGCGCCCAAGCCAACGCCGTTTTCCTATCAGAGCAATAAGGCCGTTCCATGGAAGTATACCCCTCCCGCTTTTGGAGAAAGAGCTGCAACCGAGGTTGACTCCTTGTCAGCCAAGGTGACCAACATCACTGGCCTTAGTGGCGTAACCCGCGGTGGCCAGGTGTTTGCTCCCCCTCACTCGGTGGAATTGCCCTCCAAGGGGAAGCACCCATGATCCAAGAACCCGCAGACACGGCCACCCCTTCAAAAGAAGTGGATCCCCCGGTGGTAAAAGGAGCTGAAAAGAAAGAAGGTCTTCAAGGAAAGGCGGTGACCTTGGAAGAGGCTCATGAGTTCCTTCGTCTCATCCAACAAAGTGAGTTTAAAGTAGTTGAGCAACTGAATAAAACTACGGCAAGGATCTCTTTGCTCGAACTGCTCATAAGCTCCGAGCCTCATCGTGCACTATTGGTAAAGGTCCTCAACGAAGCCCACGTAGCACACGACATCTCAGTCGAGGGTTTTCAAGGCATTGTTAATCATATAACTACCAATAACTATATCGCGTTCGCGGAAGAAGAGATTCCCGTCGAGGGGAGAGGGCACAACAAAGCTCTACATGTGTCGGTCAGATGCATGGACCATGTCGTCGCTAAGGTGCTCATCGACAATGGTTCAAGTTTAAATGTGATGCCAATGACCACCTTGGAGAAACTTCCTTTTAATGCGTCACGTCTAAAGCCAAGTTCGATGGTAGTACGAGCCTTTGACGGTAGTCGGCAGGAGGTGATGGGGGAAATCGACATCCCCATTCAAATAGGCCCCCACACTTGCAATGTGGTTTTTCAAGTGATGGACATAAATCTCGCCTACAGCTGCCTTTTGGGGAGACCCTGGATTCACGCGCTAGGAGTGGTCCCTTCGACGCTTCACCAGAAATTGAAATTCACGGTTGGTGGACTCTTGGTGATAGTGTCAAGCGAAGAAGATATGTTGGTGAGTTGCCCCTCCTCCGCACCATATGTAGAAGCGGCGGAGGAATCATTGGAAACAACTTTCCAATCCTTCGAGGTGGTGAGTTGTGCCTCTGTGGAGACGAGTCCGTTGCTACCTTGTCTCTCTAATGTGACCCTAATGGTGACACGGTTAATGCTCAGGCACGGTTATGAGCCCGAAATGGGTCTGGGCAAGGACAGCCACGGGAATGCCGATGTGGTCGACATTAGGGGGAACCCGTACAAATATGGGTTGGGGTATGAACCCGGGAAACCGGGAAGAAGGAATGCGCCGTCAAGACTCTGGGCAGATAGGGCATGGCCCGGCCATGTTAGCCAGTGTTTCACAAGTGTCGGGATAATGTTCGAAGAAGAGGTGACGGCAATAGGAGAGGAGTCTCCACAAGATCTGCCAAGTTTCGTGCGATCGTGCCATCCTAATTCCCAACTGAGGAACTGGCGCGTGATGAGCCAGTCGGAAGTCTATACCGCTGATTCAATGTAATTAGAGGCTATAGATTCCTTTCTCTTTTGTTTTGTGAAATCTACCTTATTAAATAACAAAGAGATCTTGTTTCATCTGTTCTTACGATTCCACCTTTTCTCATATCATTTTGCATGTTTTTGTTTTTTTTGTCTTGAATGGTATAGATGTGAGGGTCGATTCTTTGAGGATCCTAACAACGAGGGTTTGATAATCGATTTTGACCGAGAAGTAAGTCAAACAATAAACGAAGAAGAGGAAGAGGACGTCCTTTCACCAGAGTTGGAGAGGTTGATCGCTCAGGAAGAACGCGAAATGAGGCCTCACCAAGAGGAAACCGAACTAATAAACTTAGAGACCGGAGAGGGAAAGAAAGAAGTGAAAGTAGGAACCGGTATGACCGCGCCTATCCGCCAAGGTTTGATAACCCTTCTTGAAGAATATCAAGACATCTTCGCATGGTCGTACCAAGACATGCCAGGTCTGGACCTCGACATTGTGCAGCATAAGTTGCCATTGAATCCTGGGTCTTCCCCGGTTAAGCAAAAACTACGAAGGATGAGACCCGAAATGTCTTTGAAAATTAAAGAAGAAGTGAGAAAGCAGTTCGATGCGGGTTTCTTGGTTGTAACCTGATACTTGGAGTGGGTAGCCAACATTGTCCCGGTCCCAAAAAAGGACGGCAAAGTGCGAATGTGCACAGACTATCAGGACTTAAACCGAGCCAGTAAAGACAATTTTCCCTTGCCACACATTGATATACTGGTAGATAATACAGCCAAGTTCGCCCTTTTCTCCTTTATGGATGGTTTCTCAGGGTATAATCAGATAAAGATGGCACCCGAAGATGTGGAGAAGACTACTTTCGTCACCCTATGGGGAACATTCTGCTACAAAGTGATGGCCTTCGGGCTGAAAAATGTTGGGGCAACCTATCAGCGTGCCATGGTAGCGTTGTTCCACGACATGATGCATAAAGAGATTGAAGTCTATGTAGATGACATGATTTCCAAATCTCGGACCGAGGAAGAACACCTCATCAATCTGCATAAGCTGTTTGGAAGGCTACGGAAATACCAGCTGAAACTAAACCCCGCCAAGTGCACCTTCTGGGTGAAATCGGGGAAGTTATTGGGATTTATCGTGAGCCAGAAAGGGATAGAGATAGATCCCGAGAAAGTGAAGGCCATACTTGAAATGCCAGAGCCACGCACGGAGAAGCAGGTTTGAGGTTTCCTGGGAAGATTGAATTACATCGCGAGATTTATCTCGCAACTCACCCCTACTTGCGAGCCCATCTTCAAACTATTGCGTAAGAACCAGGCGGTCCTATGGAACAGCGACTGCCAAGAGGCCTTAAAAAAAATCAAACAGAGCCTCGCGAATCCCCCGGTGCTCATGCCACCTATAACAAGAATTCCTCTTTTCCTGTACATGATTGTGTTAAACGAGTCTATGGGGTGCGTGTTGGGTCAGCACGATGACTCTGGGAAAAAGGAACAAGCCATTTACTATTTAAGCAAGAAGTTTACCGCTTGTGAGATGAATTACTCAATGTTGGAAAGGACGTGCTGCGCCTTGGTATGGGCATCACATCGTCTTAGGCAGTACATGCTCAGTCATATCACGTGGCTTATTTCCAAAATGGATCCCGTGAAATACATCTTTGAGAAACCAGCCCTCACGGGACGAATCGCTAGGTGGCAGGTACTACTATCTGAATTCGATATTGTGTACGTCACCCAAAAGGCGATAAAGGGAAGCGCCTTGGCAGATTATTTGGCCCAACAACCCCTCCAAGATTATCAATCGATGCACCCTGAGTTCCCGGATGAAGACATCATGGCCCTATTCGAAGAGAAGCAGACGTACGAGGATATAGACAAATGGATTGTTTGTTTCGATGGGGCATCTAATGTTTTGGGCCATGGAGTAGAGGTAGTCCTTGTATCCCCAGATGATCAATGTATTCCTTTCACGGCCAGGCTAGGTTTCAATTGTACTAACAATTTGGCCGAATATGAAGCGTGCGCCCTTGGGATTCAAGTGGCCATTGATTTTGACGTGAAGCTACTCAAAGTGTATGGAGACTCGGCTTTGGTAATACGCCAGTTGAGAGGAGAATGGGAAACTAGGGATCAAAAATTGATACTCTATCAAACTCATATCTTGAAGTTAGCCGAATTCTTTGACGATATTTCTTTCCACCGCATACCTTGGGAAGAGAACCAAATGGCCGATGCATTGGCCACCTTGGCATCCATGTTTCAACTTGCCCCACACGGGGATCTGCCGTACATTGACTTCAGATCTCGGGGCAAATCGGCACATTGTTGTGCGATAGAGGAAGAACGAGATGGGAAACCGTGGTATTTCGACATTAAACAGTATGTCGAGAACAAAGAATATCCACCAGGGATTTCCGACAATGACAAAAGAACGTTAAGGAGATTGGCTACTAGTTTCTTTGTGAGTGGTACCATCCTGTACAAACGAAACGACGACATGACCCTCCTGCGATGCATAGATGCCAAAGAGGCGAACTACATGATTAAGGAAATCCACGGGGGTGCATTTGGGACACATGCCAATGGGCATGGTATGGCCAGGAATATCCTTAGAGCAGGTTATTACTAGCTCACTATGGAAAGCGATTGCTGCGCCCATGTAAGGAAATGCCATAAATGTCAAGCGTACGCGGACAATGTCAATGTTCCGCCACATCCTCTGAATGTCATGTCCGCCCCTTGGCCTTTTTCCATGTGGGGGATAGATGTCATTGGGGCCATCGAACCCAAAGCTTCGAACGGTCATCGCTTCATTCTCGTGGTGATAGATTATTTCACCAAATGGGTCGAAGCGGCTTCTTATACCAATGTCACGAGGAGTGTGGTGGTCAGATTCATAAAGAAGGAACTGATTTGTCAATACGGACTCCCTAGGAAGATCATTACTGACAATGGCACCAATCTAAATAACAAAATGATGCAGGAAATGTGCGAGGATTTCAAAATCCAGCATCATAACTCCACCCCCTACCGGCCGAAGATGAACGGGGTTGTGGAGGCTACAAATAAAAATATTAAGAAAATTATTCAGAAGATGATTGTCATACAAAGATTGCCATGCATTGTTGTTTCCTACTTTCAGGTACTTAGGGACGGACGCAAGGAGAGGCTAGGGTCACAACCAATAGGTCGTCATCCTTTGCCTAGCCCGGGACGAACGGAAAGTGCCGCTGCAAAGCAGCCTAGTATCCTTTAAAAATCTCCAGTAATTATTGTTGTTGTGTCTATAAAGTAAGTATTAGATGCCTAATCTACCCTGAGGGGTTTCGAGTAAGCAAATGCTGGCCCTTAGGAGTCTTACTTTCCTCCAAAAAAAAATGCAGGTTAGCTCGCCTGGGCGAGCAACCCCTGCACGAAATGGGTTAAAAAGGGGGAAGGGGGAAGGTTTCTGCACCAAAAACTCTTCCCCCCCCCCCCATTCAAAAAGAAAGCTACGAGTATCACCAATTTTGCAGCCCCTAGGCCACCATTTTTCACGTTTTTGATTCCATTTTGCTCTATTATTCATCTCCAACAAGTAAGTGCCTCATTCTTGGGCTCTCTGGCTTTCCATTGATATATTTTGGTGCTCTAAATTGCATGTATTTGCTTAAAACGTGAGGGATTTATCCTTGAATTATTGCTTGTTTTTGTTGAATTGAGGGGTTGTAGGGGATGGCCTTAGGCCTAGGGCGCATTCCGAGATAATGGGGCATGCCACATTGCCCCAATTCCCTTGATTTTCATGCTTAAACATGTGCCCACCAAGTGTTCGGTGAAATGCCTCAATGGCATTTGCGCATGATTTTGTGGAACTTAGCTTGCAAAACAAATTGTGCGCATTGTGAGTGTGTGGGTAGTTTGTAGAAGCTAGACTAAAGTGCCAAAAGGATGACTCATGCCTAGGAATCTAAGTTTCCGGTTTTGAATGTAAAAGATGCATGAGTATTAGAATATGTTTGAGAAGTTTTTTTTTAGAATTCAAAGCTTGCTGCCTCGTGAGGAATGCCTTGCGCTTAGATAGCATGAAAAAGCCCTTCGATAATATGTATGTATGTAAATATGTAGCATGAAATGCCTTGCAAAATGTTGAATAAAATGCCTTGCAAAATGTTGAATAAAATGCCTTGCAAAATATGAATATATATAGCATGAAAATGCCTTGCATAATATGAATATATATAGCATGAAGTGCCTTACAAAGTGTTTGGATGGGTAGCGTAAAAGTGTTTTTCAAAATATGTGTATTTGTGAGTAGGTAGCAAAAGAAGCCTTCCAAAAAATGTGTGTATATATATAGGATGTAGCATGAAAAGGTTTGTCAAAAAATATGTACATAGATGTGTGTCGTAAAATGCCTCTCACCAAATTTTTATGTGTGCAAATGCATATGTGCCATAAAATAGCGCGACCCTAATATGATTATTTTATAAAGTGCATGTTGACACTCGTGCCATATAAAGTGTTGTTTGGCTCTTGTTCGTAATGATTGGTATATTTCTTGTAAAACTAACTTTCCAAATGTTTGTCCTCGTAGGAAATGGCTCCGAGAAAGCTTTTCGCAAAGAGATCTAGGAGGGACGTCGCGGCTGAAGGGACCAGTGTCACTCCCGAGTTTGACAGCCATCGTTTCAGGAGCACTGAGCACCAGTAGCGTTTTGAGGCCATCAAAGGATGGTCATTCCACCGAGAGAGACGTGTCCAGCTCAGGGACGATGAGTACACAGATTTTCAGGAAGACATAGCTCGCCGGCGTTGGATGTCGCTGGTCACTCCCATGGCTAAGTTTGACCCAGATATAGTACTAGAGTTCTACGCTAATGCTTGGCCCACGGAGGAGGGCATGCGGGACATGCGGTCATGGGTAAGGGGCTAGTGGATTCCTTTTGATGCAGATGCCCTCAGCCAGTTCCTGGGTGACCCGCTAGTGTTAGAGGAGGGCTATGAGTGCGAGTTTAGTCAGAGAAGGAACCAGGCCGATGGATTTGACGAGGAGGCCATTGCCCAGCTGTTATGTATACCAGGTCAGGATTTTGCCCGGACCGCTGCCGGGAGGCGGGTGCAGATCATGTGCACCAGCATGACCACCTTGACCCAGATGTGGATGACGTTGCTGCTCAGCAACGTCCTGCCCAGCGATCATAACTCCGACCTCCCTCTGCCGAAGTGTCAGTTGGTGTTTGCCATCCTGACACGGATGAGCGTTCATGTGGCTCAGTTGATTGCTGACGCCATTTATTTATTTGCAGGTATGCCACCTACCAGGCACCCTCTAGACCCAGATAAGTCTAACAGGGCCCTAGGGTTTCCAGCGTTGATCACGGGTCTCTGCCAGTCATTTGGGGTTCCTGTCACACCTAGTAAGGTGATTCGACCGCCGATCACCCGGGCCTTCATTGAGAAGTATTGCACGCCTAGACAGGCGCAGGGTGATGCACCGCAGGCTGCAGACGCACCGCCACCACCTCATCAGCCTGATCCGGCTGGGTCATTTGGCATGGAGCGGTATTTACAACACTTGGTCCGCCAGCAGGCGGCCAACCACAGGGGGCAGGTGCAGATACTTGAGTGTCTCTACCAGCTCAGCCTCAGTCAGCAGAGCCAGGGTTTCGCTCCTTTTGCGTGCCCTACTCCAGATCAGTTCAGGGTTGAGGTTGCATGGCCCGGAGATTGGCTTGCGGCCCAGGAAGGGGAGGCGCCCGCAGAGGCTCCTGACGATGCAGAGGAGGCCCACATGGATGAGGAGATGACAAATTTACTCGGTTTCTTGGGAGGGAGTGGAGCCACATGACCAGGAGATCCCCAAATTCATATTCTCTTTTATGTTTCCTCTTTTATCTGTTACATATTATTTTATTTTTATAACTTGAGGGACTAACGTTTGTTTTGTTTTTTTCGATTGTCTTTTTTTTTGTGCATACATTTTGTTTGGACTGTTGCGTTAGTGCTTACTTCGTTATTGTCGATAATGTTTGTTGAAGTTCCGGAACCTTGTAGAGCTTTCCTTTAGGAACGTCATCCTAAAAATAAAGCGAACAAAAATCATGATAACGCCAAGAATAGAAAAAAGAAAGAGGCGTTGTGAACAAATGTCGTGTCTATATATATGAAGAAAAGAAAAGAGTTTTTTTTATATATGTAAAAAATGTACGGAAAGATTTTGTGTGTGTGTAAATAAGGTGTGAAAAGAAATTCTTGTGTGTGAGTAATGAGTGTATATAAAGAAATTTTTGTATAAACCACGAGTGTATGTTGGAAAACGAAAAAGAAATCTTTGAACAAGAATAAAGTTTTTATAGACCGTGTTGATATAAAGAGAAAGAGTTTTTAATGTGTGTGTATACAAAAAAAGTTTGCCGTGTATAGGAATGTAGGTGTATAAAGAAAAGCTTTTCTCATAGATGGTGATGGATGTATAGTTTGTGCAAACATAAAAAATGAAACAAAAAGAAAAAGAAAGAAAGGCCTCGAAGGTCGGCATGTTATGGTCATAAGAAGCATAAATCATTCCTAGAGAGCAAACATATCTTTTGGAAACAAGAGACTGGCGCTAAGAGTTTATTTTCCAGAATAACCGAGATAAGAATGGATGGATTCGTTGAACCGATGAAAGAACATAATTTGGAAATATTGGGTCTACTTGTGTAAATCCCAAGCCTCAGTATCACAATGCCATAAAATGGATGCTTGAGTACCCACCTAGCTGTAGCCACGACTAATTTTGCACGTTGTTTCCAAATCATCATTGTTATGCGTGCCTCGTGGAAATAATATGGAAATTCAACCCGAGACCAACACCTTGACACACGAATTTGTTTTGCCCCAGATATCAAAATCGGGCTCGCACGGTGAGAAGACCATGTTGAGACACAACCTTAAGCTACTTTGAACCTTGGCCCATGAAAAGAATCCTCATCCTTTCCCCCGAAGAAAAGGACAGTAGAATCTCCTCAAGGGAGAGCGAATAACAAATGCTAAAACCCAAATTCCCAATCAAAGATCGGAAAAGAAGAAATGAAAAGAAAGAAAAGAAAAGGAAAGGAAGGGTTCCCGATCGAAGATCGAAAGAAAGTAAAAAGAAAAAGATTGAAGGAAAAACAAAATAATTCCCGATTAATACAGGAAACCAGGAAAGAGAACAGAAGATCTTCTAACCATATAAATTTTCGGCAGGGTAAATGACTGCCGGCAAAGGAAAACCCATTTTTGAAGTAGTTCTTTCTTTGGGATTACCATTCAAAGTCGCTCTTGATTGGCGATATCCCACCCCACATAAACAAAGAGGAAAGGACCGAAACACCCAGCTTCCTCTCCAAAATGCTACCCTCGAGAAAATCCTATTGATCCGTGATCGTGCATGTGATCTTTTGGTTCGATAGGAAATCATGTGCAAAATAAAGTCATGGTGCAGCTATGGTTTGGGATTAGGGTAAAACACTTACCTGTGTGAGTTTTTATACACTATGAGTGATTTTATTCCCAGTTTCAGTTTGACCTGACGTTTCCCCTGAATGTTCATTTAAAAGCTAAATGTTGACATCCTGCCCTTCATTTTCGGTTACAAGGAAAATTACTTTTGGCAAGGGTATATTGTTTCTCTAAAATATGGTGTTCTCGTGAATGATTTATTTTTCCTTGCTAAAGCTTGTTCACCTTTTAGGTGAAGGAACCCAGTGGACCATTCGGTCCTGCCAATGAATCTTATCCGAAGCCCCATGAATTGATTGTCATTCATGCATCCTCCACCATCGAGTCTGGAGCCCCATGAATTGATTGCCTAGTGTTGTTCGTCTATCCTCCACCCTCAAATCTTATTCGGAGCCCCATGAATTGATTGTCATTCATGCATCCTGCACCATCGAATCTGGAGCCCCACGAATTGATTGCCTAGCGCTGTTCGTCTATCCTCCACCCTCAAATCTTATCCGGAGCCCCATGAATTGATTGTCATTCATGCATCCTCCACCATCGAGTCTGGAGCCCCACGAATTGATTGCCTAGTGCTGTTCGTCTATCCTCCACCCTCAAATCTTATCCGGAGCCCCATGAATTGATTATCATTCATGCATCCTCCACCATCGAATATGGAGCCCCACGAATTGATTGCCTAGCGCTGTTCGTCTATCCTCCACCCTCAAATCTTATCCGGAGCCCCATGAATTGATTGTCATTCATGCATCCTCCACCATCGAGTCTGGAGCCCCACGAATTGATTGCCTAGCACTGTTCGTCTATCCTCCACCCTCAAATCTTATCCAGAGCCCCATGAATTGATTGTCATTCATGCATCCTCCACCATCGAGTCTGGAGCCCCACGAATTGATTGCCTAGCACTGTTCGTCTATCCTCCACCCTCAAATCTTATCTGGAGCCCCATGAATTGATTGTCATTCATGCTTCCTCCACCATCGAGTCTGGAGCCCCACGAATTGATTGCCTAACATTGTTCGTCTATCTTCCATTCATGTTTTTGTTTGTGTTTGTTTTGTGTTGTGCAGAGAAAAGAGAAGGAGAGACAGGAGTCGTCATAGACTAATCACGGAGAGAGCGAAGACGGACGAAATTAGTGTTTTATCTTTGCTTTCCTCTTATCTCTGATAAAAGGTAAGTAAAGAGGGGCAACTGTCATACCCTAATTTCGTCCAGGGACCATTGTTTCATGGCATGTAACCTTTGTTTGACCGCTTCGAGGTACTTGGCACCCTTTGTTGCACAATACGTGAAGTTTCGTGACATTCCGAAGATCAAAAGGAAGCATTGTTACACAATCCGTGAGATTCTGTAACATGCCGAAAATCAAAAGGAAGCATTGTTACGCAATCCGTGAGGTTCCGTAACACTCCGAAAGCCAAAAAAGGAGTAATTACGTGACCTGTAAGGTTCCGTAACCTTACGGAAAGAAAACAAGTATCATTACGAAATTCGCAAAGTTTCGTAACGTTACGGAAAAAGAATCACCAAAAAAAGCAAGGGGTGTATTTAGTAAAAAAAGGGTGCAAATAGCAACCAGACCCACTTGGGCCTTCTAGGATGTTCCTCCAGAAGGCGGTTGCTTCTGGAGGAAGCAACCTGGCTCGCCTGGGTGAGCTAGGTGGCAAGCTCCTCCCCTATTTTCCTATAAATAGAGGGAGGAGTGAAGGTGGAAGGGGTTCCGCCTTTCTGGGTGGCAAGCTCCTCCCCTATTTTAGGTTCGATACCTCAGCTTTTCTCACCAAGTAAAAATGGGTCATTTTAAGGTCCAACGTCTTGAAAGGACCACCCTCCAAGTAAAAAGAATCGCTTGATTTGCCCTTTGGAAAAAACTACGTAGGTCTGATTTCCTCTTCGACGGAGGGTACGTAGGAGCAAGTGCCCCGCTTTTGTCGACCTCAAAAATAAAAAAAAGAAATAAAAGTTTAGATACACAATTTCACACAATTCTAATTTAAGGATGTTGTCCTTTGGGACAAACGTGAGAGATGCTAATACCTTCCTCAAACGTAAATACAACTCCCGAATCTGGAATATTCTTCATGACCGGTTTCCTTCGGTTTTTCCGACGTTTTCCACAAATAAACATTGGTGGCGACTCCGCGCATTTTCCTCCTTTGGAAGACGCACCCGTAAGCCTCGCCTCGCTCGCCCACAAAAGAGTAGGTTGCGACAATGGGACATTGTTTTGTCACAAATATCATATTAGTTGTATGTATTCAAACTTTAATACATCATTAAAGCTCATTAATTACGATGATAATCACTATGCTCTCTGCGTTTTTTTTTTCCAAATGAATGACCCATTTGTTCAAATGAATGTTGTTATGGAGCTTTTAGTAAGCGAGGAGAATGAATGCAAAATGAGCGGATGATAGGAAAAGCAAACCCGGATTGGCTCATCATCACAAATGAACCTCTTGCACGACTTACACCAAATTAACAATGCCTTATTCATATTTGGGGAATCAATGGGTGACTTGTCCAATGGATTGTTTTTTTATTTTGTTGCATTGGGATGTTGTTGTTCTCCCAAAATACGTTGTTTCTTAAATTATTATTTTCACTTTTGTGCTTTGGTATTACGAGAACAAGTACACTATATGGCATATGCCACATTTTGTGATTTAACTAATGGCCTAGGGTTTCTTGTAAAATTGAGGCATCTTGATTTATGTAGTTATTGGTAAAACTATATGAGTCCACTTTATTAAACACCACCAATATGCCATGTGATTTTTAAAAATAACTTTACCTAAGTTGGGTCCAGTGACATTTCTTACAAACTCAAAGTTTGGTTTTGAAGCCCAATTTACATTTGAAGTCCAATTAAAGATCTTGTATTAGTTATTTATGAAAATAAACCGCTTGTTATAGATCTAGATACACGACCCTGGTTTTAAAGCCCAACCGTGTTCACCTAATCGAATTCAACCAAATAAACCACTCAGTATTACTACACACATGTCACTATGAAAGACTAACACCTGGGTATTAATGAGTTCTAACACTCTAGACTAAACGAAGTCTTTAAGAATAAACTTCATTCAAACTAACTAAACACACAACTGTATTAGTAGGAAAATTAAATAGAAATTAATTAGAAAGCATAACATGAAAACTAGACCTGTAATCAAGCAAGTGTCAACAGCTTTAAGATAGAAATACACACAACTTAAATAAAATAACTCCTATGAACAGAATCAACCACAAAAATGTGATGATAAGGTCTTTAATAATACATTGGCATTTAAAGTGTTCCATGAAATCTGCATTTTGGATGAAATCTTACAAATTATATAGTTCTATAAAGCTGGAAAATTTGACAACCCAATCATGGTATCCATCTCCTAAACAGATCAAGATAAAACAAACTAATTATATCAATCCATGCAGTAAACATTCATGTAACGACAATAATATACAATAATACACTAACCATATCTCCATTGCAGTCACTTAATCCTGTATCTTCTAAACTTTGGGGATTATTAGTAACATCCGTGCAAGAACGTTTGTTGCGACCATATTCACCTCACCTTCAACATTTGATGATCCTCTTGGATCTTCCTGAGGTTGACTGTATAGTACCACCACATCCTTTACTTCTAACAATGATAGGATCTTGCACTATTGCATTGATAGATTTAGTTTTATGATTGTCTTCAATAGCATTGTCAAAACCACGCTTCAACCTCAACTTTGAATGCTCTCCAGCAAGCACGTCAACTATGTGATTATAATCATCATCAAAACAATACGACAATAGAGCAATTTCCCTAAAGCTAAAATGCAATTGAGCATGTCTCGCTATAAGATTTGAATTCCAATTAAGCACTCCATCTTTGAACCTCTTCCGAATAACTTTTTTTTGGCATTTTTGGACCACCTATTTAGCACAAGCAATTTAGGAAACTCAGTAATGTGAAGATCAACCAAGACAATGATACTGTGATCACAAGGAAGTCTAATGGATTGCATTCTCAAACAAGAGCATGTAAACTTAACCGTTGATGGAGAATAACACATTTAAAAAAGTGTTCCACTATCACTATATATGGAAACAAATATTTAGAGCGTTGGTTTATCATGACAGTTTCTAACCCGCATTAAGGATGGAGCTCTTGACAAAATAAGCCTAAACAAAAGAAAAAATTATTTTGTAAATTGCTTAGTTATAGAATGCTCAAGTCTGTGCACACTTGTTTGCAAAACCATATTACCATAATCACTATCAAAATCTGCCTCGAATTCCCTATATCTAAAATAAGTAAGGCGCCTCTGAAATTGCTCAACAAACTTAGACAAACATATCTTTGAGCTAACAAATTTCCCAATGTGACTATGAAATCCTTCAAATCAAGATGTGGTCCTAATTCCAACAAAAAAGTTAACCCTAATGTAAGATGTAGCCGACATCTTTTTCTTTTTATAGAGGTCTTTTATCCAACTTTCTTCATGAAGGGCAAACTCATGTTGGACAAGTGGTCTCAGATATCTTAAGAAGGGGGGGAGGTTGAATTAAGATATCATAAACTATTCCCTAATTAAAAATTCTACTTTGATTTTAACCCAAGTCCCAAGATACCTTTTAAAATGAATTCCTAAATAATAATTCAAATTAAGCTTACTGAATAGAAACAATAAGCAACAATAAATAAAAGAGTTTAAGGCAAGAGAAAATGCAAACACAGTTTTTATACTGGTTCGGCAAAGTTCGTTGCCTACGTCCAGTCCCCAAGAAACCTACTTGGGAGTTCCACTATCTCACAAATCCTTTACACCTTCTGAAACACACAAGGACTACCCTTCCTTTGTGTTCAGATGCTTTACAACAAGAGACTCACAGTCTCTTAGCCTTTTTTAAGAAGTAAGAAGAAGAAGAAGAAATGATCTCTCTTGAAAGAGACAGATGTTACAATGAAGCACTCAATTACTTATTGAATAACACAAGTGTTTGGCCAAGGAATTTTTGAAGATTAGAGATTTTTGTTTGAGAGGATTATGCCTTTTGTGAATTGGGAAAACTCAGAAGAAAATTTGTGCCCAAGTCACTTATTTATAGGTCTTTGATGGCCATTTAAAAACCAAATGAAAAGATGTGACTGTTGGCAAATTTTCTCAAAGCTTGCCGCTGGTAATCGATTACAATCCTGATGTAATTGATTACACAGTTATCTTTCTTGAAAAGTTGTGACTCTTCATTTAAAATTTGAATTTCCAACGTTCAGAGCCACTGGTAATCGATTACATGTTTTGTGTAATCGATTACAAGGTTTATCAAAATATTTTTGAATGTTATAAGCACTAGTAACCGATTACAAAGCTAAGTCATGGTAATTGATTACACCTTTGAAAAACCATTTTCAGAAATGTTGGGCTTCTAGTAATCGATTACAATCTTCTGGTAATCGATTACCAGAGAGTAACAAGCTTGGAAAAATTATTCTTAAGATAAAAACTCTCTTGGCCAATCATTTGTGCTTTTCAAAATCTTTTCTAATAGTCTATCTAAATTCTTATCTTGAGATCTTTGCTTTTGCTTGACATCTTGCTTTCTTCATCCTTGAAATTCATCTTGAATGATCTTTGAAATTCCTTGGCATCATCAAAATAATTCTTGAAGCTTTGCTTCTACAACTCATTCACCATTTCAGACCACATATCTTCAAATTTAACAACTTGATAATCACCCAACATGACTTTCTTGAAGCATTTCGTGAATGTCAAAATATGGACATTAGTGTTTGCATTAGGAATCAAGTGCCATGCACATAGTCTATGGTTCACATTGGGAAAAACTATCTTGATTGCATTCTTTATTGCTAAATCCCTATTAGTTATGACCAAGATCAATGGCTTTCCTTTCGTTGATTGAAGGAATTGCTCTAACAACCAAATATATGTTTTGTGAGTTTAATTAGACACAAGAGCAATGCCAAAAACAAACATTTGATTGTGGTTGTTAACACCAAAGAACATAACAAATGGGCAAAGTACTTATTCTTGCAGTAAGTCACATCAAAACCAATCATGTCGCAAAATATCTCAAAATTTAATTGGTTTTTCACCGCCACACAAAAATAAATGCTGCAATCTACCATCAATATCCTATGTGTGTCTTACAAACATCATAAGGTCTATCTTTTTTAGGCCATTCAGAAACTTTAACACACTAGTAACATCAGAGTACTTGTGTCTTTTTTGTCCTGAAATGGGGATGCGAAGATCTTTCATTTGTCATGCTATCTTGTCATACCCACTAGAAATGTTAGCTAATGAACCAAAGATCTGAGGAGGCCTTATGCCTGCTTTTCCAAGATTCTCAATTATCAAAATGTCTCCTACAATCATCCCCCTGTGTGAAGGTAAAAGTGAACAATAATCTTCTGACAATAGCTCATGATTATGGTGATCACTAAACTCCCTAACTTCCTATCTTTCACAATGTTTCTTAACATGCACAACAAACTTAGCAACATAGTCACATCTAGTCTCATTTCTTGGTTCATGCTTCCTTCTTTTAGTCATTGACCCCGTATCTTCATCATGACCTTCTCTAGAACAAAGAAATGTTAGTTGGATTTTTTTCAACATTACAACTTTTAACAACTTTGCTCTTTTTTACAGAAAATCCATTGATTCTTGCATACCAATATTAAAACAAGTATGTTGCTTTAAGGCCATCAAATAAAAACCTATTCACTTCATCACCACTAATACACCTCAATATCAACCAAACCATTAATAATGATTGGTTCAGGCTCAACACTTTCCTCATTGTATGGGCAATGCAAATTGTTAATAGACCATCATCCATATCATTATCATATTTTTCTTTCCCACTAACATCATCCTTGTCTCATATTTCGTAAGTTGAATCATTGAAACCCTTTAAACATGAAAATAAACTAAATAAATATTAAAAGGAGTTTCTTATTCAGAAAATAAAATAAATAATGTCTTCGATTTTATCACATAGTATGACTCATTTTATGTTGTACATTTACAACAACTACATCTTGTTTTTCATCCAAACTTTTCATACCTAAATCCACATTTCAAGCATTCCATATAATTTCCCCCAATTTCAAACTATATAAAATCAAATCTAATCGATTTAACTAAATACTACACTATAAAAACATGTGAAACAATTGTTCGAACTAAATTCAACACAGACTCTAATATTAAAATTCGTCTAAAACTGTAGAAACAAAAACCATCAACTACAATTGACTCAAACCTGTGATTTAAGTTCAAAAACCCACGACGAACAAATGTCAACCCAAGATGTAACCCAAAGCACCTATTTCTACTCGAACCCAACCTTTGACGGGGTATTCTCACCCTTTAAAGTAGCACACAAGGAAAATGCAATAATAGCGAAACCAAACGCCTCTGGTAGCTAGCATACAACTCCATCATCTAGAGCTCACTTAATTCATAATGTCTTTTTCAGGGGGGGGGGGGGACTATCATCATATTAAAAAAGGACAATATGGTCTTTTCAACAAACTAATAGTAGAATAGTCATTCTCTAATTAAATATTATAATATTCAGCATATAAAATAATTTATAATACATGTAAACTTAAAGTTGTCGGTGGTCTTTTCTTTGTGTACCATGTGCAAACAAAGAAAGTCTCCACCAAAGCACACGCCTAATCGTATATATCATAATATAAACTATATTATTTTACATATTTAATAATAAGTATAAATTATATATTATTATTAATAATAAGTATAGTAAATATACAAGTATAATGTATATGATAAAAACTAATGTTTTAGCCCCTGCATTTCACTACCTTATTTATATAGTCAATAGAAATAAATTTGAAAAAGAGATAATAATATATCCCAAGAAATTAGAGACTATAAAATTTGAATATAAAAAAGGATTATATAGTCAATTGAAAGAAATTTTAAGAAAATAGATAATCTATACCTAAGAAATTAGAGACTATAATTTTTTCTTTAGAAAAAAAAAAAAGAGATAAGGGGACATGGATAAGATATATAGAGAATAAACACACGCACACATTAAATGAGATTTATTATAATACAATAATAATAAATTTAAGGGTTAATTATATTTTTAGTCCGTGTATTTTTATAAAAAAAATTGTTTCTTTCCTACACAAATTGACTGGTGATTCTTGCAATTTGGGGATTGATTTTATTTTTTTTACAATTTGTATCGATTTTAACCCTTGAAATTACAAACATATGCTTTCTTCTAGCACATTCACAACTTCTACTTTTATTTATAAAATTGAAACATGAAATATTAATTTAGGAGAATCGTTTTATTTTTACTAGACCTAACACACCTTTGTAAAGAAAAATCAAAGGTTTAGACATTAGATTAAGCTTTTTGGATTATTTTTTCCAAATATTTGTATTCCTTTATATTTTATATTATCATATTATCATTTACATGATTAATTAATATTTACTTTTAATCTTTGACCATCCATAATTGGTAGACAAACCTTCATGTCAAGTGTGGACATTAGACACAAATTCTCTCCAAAATGACAACTTGAAAGATACTTTGGGTTAATTGTGCTTTTGATAATTTAATTATTGTAATTGTGTAATTTTAATTTTCCAATTCAATTACAGTAATTGAGTTCACCAAGTGTCCTCCGATTTATATAACCTTAAAATCTGGGTTTACAAACACACTTTAAATATCTTTTATTCATCTTTATAAACAAGTGAATTTAAAGTCTTTTCATAAATGTTATAACAGAAAACGAAAATATAGGGTAAATTTTTCACTTAAATAAAACTTTTCATGAAGACTCCTCAACCCTTTTTTTAATGAAAGCTATCAACTTGAAAAGAAAGCAAACTATTTTCGAAATTATATGCAACAAATGTATTTACAAAATGTTGTTTCATTTAAAGCCACATGTTGATATACATAATAAATAGTTAAACTTTAAGTATAACACCTTACATCATTAAAATGACATTATGTTTGTATATAAATATCTGAGATGAGCCTCCATGACCACCAAACATAAGTACATATGTATCAAAGGTAAATAGTAAGTAAATAAGATAATTGAACACATTAAAGTTCCTAAAACCTGGGTCTAGTCAAATCAATACACCAAAGTGGAAAAATCTAAGTCTTAGAATAGTTAGCTATCCAAGTCTTGTGGAATAACCACACTATCAAGAAGGTACATGTCAAATGAAAGTGAACCACCAACAAGAACTCAATAAAAAAGTCTCAAAGGGATCCTTCTACACTCAAAGATGCTAATCTACAAGCAAAGACCCATCTTGATACTCATCATTTGAACCTAAAAAAGTTGGTGTAAGAGGTTAGTCCTCCACTCCATTAGAAGCCACAAACAAAGAAATATCACACGCCAACCTACACAACCACTGATGCAAGCTCCATTGGAGCTTGTAGGCCTAGGATCTTCTTCATCAATGGATTCCTTTGCTTCTTGGAAGATGAATGGCAGCGGAATGGAGAAAGGAAGAGAGAGAGGAGACGCCACTTCAAGGAGAAGATGAGTCTAGAAGAAGCTCACCACCATAGGAGGCCATGGATAAGAGCTTGGAGGAAGAAGGAGATGAATGAGGGGAGAGGGAGAGAAGAGCACGAAATTTTGTGCTCTAAATGAGCTTTGAAATCTGAAGTTTAATATTCAAATGATCAAAGTTGAAAAAAATGCACACACATGACCTCTATTTATAGCCTAAGTGTCACACAAAATTGGAGGTCTACCCATTGTCATTCCTAATCCTGCCACAACAATAGTCTCTATTAAACCACTAGACAAACATTATTCTTATTACTATATATATATATATATATATATATATATATATATATATATATATATATATAAAAGGTGGACCAAATTCTATTTACCAGCAATTACACCAAATTCTTGGATTTATACATTATGGTAATTTATATTTATTAATGAATTAAAAAATAGTATAAATATATATAAAATATAAATATATGTATTAATAAATAAATATTATAATTCTTATTATATGTATTAAAATTGGTATTATTTACTTTATATTAAAATATAATAAAATATTTACTAAACATGTATAATAATAAATATTAATATATTTACTACATATTAATAAATATATATACTTCTACGAAAATATAAATTAGTATGTTAATATAATAATAATTTATATTTATTATCTTATTCATAGTAAAAAAATTATAAATAGTATATTGATATATATAATAAATTATAAATAGAATAACATTTTTTATTTATTAATTTATATTTATGTAGAAGTATATATATATATATATATATATATATATATATATATATATATATCAATATATCTATATATATATTGATATATATCATGATATAAACTTTACTATTTTACGTATTTAATAACAAACATAAATTATATATTATTAATAATAATAAGCGTAGTAAATGTACAAGTATAATGTACATAATAAAAACTAATGTTTTAGTTCATGCATTTCAGTATCTTATTTATATAGTCAATAGAAATAAATTTGAAAAAAGAAATAATAATATATCCCAAGAAATTAAAAACTATAAAATTTGAAGAAAAAAAGGATTATATAGCACATTGAAAGAAATTTTAAAAAATAGATAATTTAAAAAAAAAAGATAATGGAACATGGATAAGCTATATAGAAAATAAAGAAATAAGATAAGAGAAAAGTTGTCACACACGGGGAGCACTACACTACTACAAAATCTAGATTTAACATCGTTACGTTAACATCGGTTTTTGATAAAAACCGATGTTAACAAAAATACGGTAGCAAAATGGTAAATAATAAGACTTTATTATTAACATCGGTTTTTCAAAAAACCAATGTTAATAAGAGCATGTTGGTAATAAATTTAGCTAATTGACATCGGTTTTCAAAAAACTGATGTTAACTAGTTGATGTTAACATCGGTTGTTTTAAAATTCGATATTAACATTAATTTATTAACATCAGTTTCATCAAAATCAATGTTAAGTTTATAACATTAACATCGGTTTTTTAAAGAAAACTGATGTTGTGTTATTCATAAATTAAAACACCAAATTATTTTCCCTCCGCGCCCTCAGTTTCGCTAATCCTTTCTCCCTCACCGCCGTCTCCCTCCTGCACGACACTGCATTTTGTGACCCGTCATTGTCGTCTCCTCGTCACCCCAGTCGTTTGGTGTCACCATCAGCTCCATTGAACCTGCAACTAGTCCGCGAGTTGGGGTTCATCACTACTGTCGCGACATTCAGGTACATGGTTGCTTGATTTGAGCATTCCCTATACTTCCCTCATGTCTGGTGAGCATCTGTTGAGGTACATGGCTGCTTGTTTTCAGATTGTGAGCATCTTGGATGTCTGAAAAATCTTATGAGCATCCTCTTCATCACTTACTTGAAGATACATTCCATTGAGGTACGTGGTTGGGAATGTTGTTCAATTAGGTTTCTCTGTGAGTAGTTTAGTCCACCTAAATAGTCTTAGTGAATGATATAGAGACCTGTCTTTATTGCTTCCCCTATCACCTCCTTGCAACTACTTGACATCACTATGCGTCATTTTTCTGTGTTTGGCATTCGAACAGGGGGTAGCAAGAAGACTAAAAGATCCTTCTTTTCGTGTGATTCAAAACCACTTTACAATTTTAGGAAATCTAGGAGAGGCAGCAGCAAAGGTATACTCACTTTGGAAACTTAATTTAAAGTAGAAATGTGTGATTTCTGGTCTGGTAAATGTTAATAATATTTTCTTGTCATTATATATCTATGAAGACTCGAGTTTTATGAAAATTGCATTAATATTAGTTATTTTCATGCTTTAAACCATTAGTTTTAATTTTTAAGTCTCCTATCCATGAATGTATGTTTCTCTTATCAAGAAAGATTGTGTCTATGTTGCTCTCTGTATTAAAGAAATGGTAGAGGGTTGTTTTTTTTTTCATAATTCACAATACCTTCTTAATTTGGTAGGAATTGATCCACTGACCTGATGAGTAATATATAAGTTATGGGCCTTAGCTGAGGATGTAGGCACTAGGATGCAGGCACTGATCCTTTTTTTATAGGTAAAAAGAATTTCATTAAAGAGGGAAAAGTTCCTAGAGTGGGTGCATCTACCCATCTTTGATTTTAGAATGGTTTAGAATGGGTGCATCTACCCATCTTTGATTTTAGCAAAAATCTCACATTAACATTTGCCTCAACCATTTTTTCAATTTGAGCTGCATTCTCATTTGCTATGGCTGCATTTAAGTATTCCTTTGCTAATTCCTAAGTTTGTTTCAACTTCAAATCAGTTTCAATTTCCTGCAATTACCAACGATACATTTTATTTAACAAATACTATATAGTAACTAATAACATTGACAGCATACATGTTGAGAAAGTGGGAAAACAGTACGTGTAAAACCAACAAAAAAACTAAATGTGCACCTTTTGTTCTAGTTCTATCTTCAGTTTGTCTTCCATCTTTTGTCGAAGTGACTTGATAGCAAGGGATGCTTTTGCTCTCTCTCTTTTTAGCTCTTGAAAAGTATTCAAATGAAAAAGGAGGAAAGATATAGAGTTAATAACTTTATAGATTTGGGTTCTAGTCATCTAGGCAAAACAGGCAGGGGAAGGCAAACAACACATATGAAAGAAATCATTCAACTTGACCATTGGACAAGCTTGACAATTTCAAAATAAATTTGAAAGACTCAGCTCAAATTGGATTCTGATTATTTTTGTGTGACCATTATTAAGTCAAACTCAAAATATAATACTATGGCTTCAAGTTTAATCCAAACTATTTTTCTAAATCAAGAGTAAATAACTATGATTGAGTTAAATGTATATGCACTGAGCAACAAACCCATTGGCCATCACCTCTTAAACACGAATTATTCTTTGTTTTGATAACAAACCAACCTCTCCCAATGTCTTCTGTACTCATTATTCCAACCATGTATTTAAGACAAAAACCAACAGGCAAAAATATATTAAATTGAATAAAAATTAAAAAGAGAAGTCCAAAAGCTTTTTACCCTGTCCAACATTGCAACCTCCTCGGCGAGCATAAGTTCTCTGGTAGCTGCATCTTTCAACTTCTTTCCATATATTTCCTAACATGAACAAAGTTTCAAGTAAAAATAAAGATTTCAAAGGTCATCATTCATCAATAAACCAAAAAAGCTACAAATACAAAGCACACTTGCATGGTTTTAGAGGACAAGTTTCAAAGGATGATTTTTTATAGGACAAACCTTTTAACAGTTTCTTCTGTTCATTAGAAACATATGCATCTAAGTCAGCCTGCCTTTTCTCTGCAGCATGAATGGCTTGCAAGAAATGATCAACCAGTTTCCCATTCTCAGAAATGTAACCATCTTTTAACTCCTCCATAGCACCATTAAGTGCCCAGTGTTTCAACAAGTTAGTTTTCATGTATGATTAAGATCATAAATAACTATACCACACATAAAAAAAAGCAAGATTCTAAAGTAACCTCTTTTCCTTCAGGAAAATGGCTATTCTCAGTAAAGCCATGACTAGATATATAAGTTACAGGGCTTCTTTCTGATTTATTCCTCAAGTGATACTCCTCTAGGAGGGTAGGTTGTTGCTCTATATCTTTGCCTAATGCACTCTGTAATGGAGTATCAAAGGAAATATATTAAAAATAAATATCTGTCAAAATTCAGTTTAGGAAAAAAAAATCCTTTGTAAATGTTAGTGAATAAGTGAATGATACAAGTGTATATCAAGCCTAGGCAAACTCATAAGTACCTCTCTTCTCCCCATTTCTTGTATTTCTAGTTTCTTTGGTTGAATATTTTTCATCCCATTTTCATCTGGAACTGCACTAGTCTATCTTGATATGGATGCATGATGATATTCCTCTTCCAATCTTGGGGCACTACTCGAGATTCAACCAGAGTCAAGTCTTCAGTCCTGAGGATCATGAACAGAACAATGGGATGAAAAATAAAAGGTTACATTGTAACTAAGAAGTAGTTGACAAAATGGTTGTTGGATTATTCATAGGTGAAGAAAATAGAATCATCATAATAGAGCAATGATTGTTTTATTGCACTATTAGTGCCTAGTGTTTAAAGCTTGCCTAATCAATTGATTGTCATAGCTATAGAAGCCCAATTGATTGGTTGGGAATGTTGTTCAGTTAGGTTTCTGTGTGAGTAGTTTAGTCCACCTAAATAGTCTTAGTCAATGATATAGAGACCTCTCTTTATTGCTTCCCCTATCACTTCCTTTTACTGCTTGACATGGATGGATTAATAGTTGATTTATATATGATTGCATAATTTTCTGTGTTTGGGATTCAAACAGGGTGTAGCAAGAGGACTAAAAAATCCTTCTTTTCGTGTGATTCAAAACCACTTTGCAATTTTAGGAAATCCAGGAGAGGCGACAACAAAGGTTTACTGACTTGGGAAACTTATTTTAGAGTAGAAATGTGTGATTTGTCTTAGACTAATGCATTCATATTTGAAAGATGGTTTTCACTTTAATAAAATGGATAACAAAGATACATTTTAATGATTTTAATTAAATAGGATATAAAATGGTTTGAAAGGTACATGGGTTAATTTCCATCTGATATGTTCTCTTTCTAGGTTTTTTGGGTGATTAACTGTTTATTCATGACACTAGGCTATATTACCTGTTCATTCTTGAGGGTATATGCAGCAACATTCTCACGCTTTCATTTCATTTTTGCATATCTGCTCTATTTCTGTAGTCGCAACCTACCCTTTGGCGGAAGGGCGATGTGAAGGCTCGCGGGTGCATCTTCCAAGGGAGGAAAATGCGCGTAGTCATCACCAACGTTTATTTGAGGAAAACGTTAGAAAAACTAAAAGTGGGTCTATGAACTTTAAGTATGAAAAGGTTCGGGAGTTGTTTTTGTGCAATACCATGACTTCAAATTGTTTTATTTTTCCCTTTGTTTATGTTTTTTTTTTCTTTTGGGGTCGACAAAAGTGGGGCTTTTGCTCCTACGTATCCTCGATTTGCGATAAGGAACTCAGACCTGCGTAGTTCTTTGTAAAGTGGTAAAGTTACACGGTGTGTTGATTTTATACTTTTGAATGGTCCATTTTAACCGATAAAAGCAAAGAGGACCGTTTAAGGAGTTGGACCTTAAAATAGTTTCAAGTGACCTTTTTGCGGACAAAGCTTGATTTGTGAGTTGATTATAGCCTTAATTTCACTTGATTATTATCAACTCATTTAAAGGAACCTTCAAAGTAAAATGTCCAATTGGGGCTTTTTTATTAATTTATTATTTTATTATTATTTTTTATTTTTTTTATTTAATCGAGGTTACGGTATGAACGATCGGGTTGATTTTGTTTTAACAGAGATTAAATGAGATTACAACACAAATGATCGGTTGAAATTCATTTTATCAATTATTAAACGAGATAACAGCTTAAATGATCGGTCAAAACTCTTTAAAAACGGAAGAAAAGAATACCGAAAGTAAACAAAGTAAGAATGAAAGCATACAAAACAAGAATGGACCACTGAGGGTGCATAGAATGAATTGAAAGCTTTGAATTCGAGAACTTACTAGTTGAAGATCGAAGAACGATGAAGAGCAAACGAAGAACTGTGAAGAACTTCCACGGAATCACTTACGGAAATGTCTCGAAAGCGTTACAGAAGCACCTCGGCTTGGATTTTTGCCCTTCTTTCTCTTTCCCTCACTAATTTCAAGTGAAAACTCAGTGCAAAAATTGCTAGACTTTTTAAACTCAGCCCCTTTCCCATATTTATAGGAGAAAAGGGGAGGTGGTTGCCACCCAGCTCGCCCAGTTGAGCTGGGTTGCTTCCACCAGAAGCAACCTTTTCTCTAGAATCTTTTGGATGAGCCCAAATGGGTCCAGTTGCTATTTACACTCCTTATTTTGCTAAATACAACCATGTTTTCGTCTTTTCAAAATGTCGCGGAACATTACGAATTACTCGATGATGCTTGTTTAAGTGTCCCAAAGTGATCAACCAAGGTCCGCATACCAACAACAAATGTCCCCGAATGAAATTAGGGTATGACAATTGTCCTTCTTTACTTATCTTTTTATTGAAGATAAAAGAGAAGTAAAGATAAGACACGAATTTCGTTCGAGTTGAACCTTTACCCGACCAACCAATAGTTCAATCAGTGAAAACTATCAATTAGAAAGAGCAGAAAAGAGCATCAGGGGCATCAGCAAAAACCTCAGTGCCTTGAAAGTGATAAAACTGGATAGCCATGACGTCTCTGCATGCTATCAAACTTGATTGTCTCTGGTAAGCAAAAAAGAGTCTTTGCGCGTCATTAGACTTGATCGTCTTTGGATGACAAAGGTGAATCTGCAAAAAAATCTTCAAAATGATGAGAAGCGGACGACCATCCTCATCCCGGATATCATCAGATTTTCCTATCACTAGATGATAAAGGGGACTTTGGTAGTCTTTGGATAGGAAGGGTGCAGACGACCATATGTTGTCTCCGCGTGTTGATCAACAGGCTCGCTTGCCTCTGGTTGACAAAGGTGGCAGATGACCATGATTGGTCTCCACACGTCATCAGACTTGCCATCTCTGGATGACGAAGGTGCAGATAACCATGTGGTGTCTACGTATGCTATCAGACTCGATTGTCTCTGGATAGCAAAGAGTGTGTGACCATTATAGCCTTTATGCGCCATCGAACTCGATTGTCTCAGGATGGCAATTAAAAAGGGTTGCGATAGTCTCATTCGATAGACGTTGAGTGATGTAAGCTCCATTGGAGCTTGTAGGCCTAGAATCTTCTTCATCAATGTATTCCTTTGCTTCTTGGAAGATGAATGGCAGCGGAATGGAGAAGGAAGAGAGAGAGGAGAGGCCACTTCAAGGAGAAGATGAGTCTAGAAGAAGCTCACCACCATAGGAGGCCATGGATAAGAGCTTGGAGGAAGAAGGAGATGAATGAAGGGTGAGGAAGAGAAGAGCAAGAAATTTTGTGCTCTAAATGAGCTTTGAAATCTGAAGTTTAATTTTCAAATGATCAAAGTTCCAAAAAATGCACACACATGACCTCTATTTATAGCCTAAGTGTCACACAAATTTGGAGGGAAATTTGAATTTCAATTCAAATTTTACTTGAATTTGTGGAACCAAAATTTCACTAATTATGATTAGTGAATTTTAGTTATGGTTCAGCCAACTAATCCAAGATCAATTCCAAGATTCTCCACTAAGTGTTCTTAGGTGTCATGAGGCATGTAAAGCATGAAGGACATGCACAAAGTGTGACTATATGATGTGGCAATGGGGTGTAGTAAGCAAATGCTCACCTCCCCCTCTAAAATTTAATTGGATTGGGGTTCTACCAATTCAATTAAATTTATTTCCAACCACACACATCAAATATTCACTTAGTGCATGTGAAATTACAAAACTACCCGTAATACAAAAACTAGTCTAGGTGCCCTAAAATACAAGGGCTAAAAATTCCTATATTTCTAGGGTACCCTACCTACATTATGGAGCCCTAAATACAAGACCTAAAATTAATGAAACCTTAATCTAATATGTACAAAGATAAGTGGGCTCATACTTAGCCCATGGGCCTGAAATCTACCCTAAGGCTCATGAGAACCCTAGGGCCTTCTCTTGCATCTTTGGCCCAATTTACTTGGAGTCTTCTATCCAATGCCCTTGCGGGGTAGAATTGCATCATTCCCTCCCCCTTGAAAAGGATTTGACCTCAAATCCCAAGGTTCTTGAAACTCTGGGCTTTTTTCCTCAACACCTGTAAAAAGAACAAAAATATACATATTAGTGGTGTTTGGGAAGTTGAAGGAAGGTAAGATCTAAAAACACATTTCCAGGGCATCTTCCCATGAAGGAACATGGTTCCTCACCAACTCAATGAATGGTGCTACATGTATAGAAAAATATGGGACAAACCTTTTGTAAAAGTTTGTTAAGTCATGGAAGCCCCAAATTTTCCTTATACTTGGTGGAGTGGGCCACTCAGCAATGACCTTTATTCTCTTAGAGTTCATGGGAACCCTTTGATCACTATTTAAAAAATTAAGAAAAGTAATACAATAAAACATACATTTTTCTGTATTTTCATGTTGATTATTCCTACCAAAAAGTATGACAAACCTAAGGTGTCCCATATGAGTACCTAAGTTTGTATTGAAACTAAAAATAAGAACAAAGCTACCTAATGAGTCCCTATGTACACAAATCATGAAGTTGTTGGGTGCCCGTGTAATTTCACAAAAGAGGGTTGCACCACTCAAAACATTCATCATACCACCTATTTTAGAGATTTGGTGCCTAATAATACCTGTTTTGGGCACCAACAAAGCACAAAGATTTAAGCTCTTGCGAACCAAACCCTCATCCAACAACTCCTTTACTTGAGGAATAAACTCAAGCCCAAGAGGTGTGGCAATGCTAACAAGTGTCTTTTTACAAAAGAGAAAATGTGGAGGTTGTCTAAGAAGGGAAATTTCTTTAATATTTGTCTTTATTTCAAAATGTCTTTCCTTCCTAGCTAACCTCTTGGAGGAGACACTTACCTCCTTACGCTCCTCCTTAACCATTAAAGGTTTTCCTTCTTCTTGGGGGTAGATTTCTTCACTAGATTCTTCCCCTTTTGCTTCTTCATTTTCACTAGAGGAAGGTGAAGTAGTAGCCTCATCTTGGCTACTATAAATGTCTTGGCTCCTCATAATCATGGTTTTCTTGGTGGGGCATTGAGAAGTAATGTGTCCTCGTCCAAGACATTTAAAGCACTTTATAGAGCTAGTCTTTTCTTGCATACTAGCCTTAGGGGGTTGTTTTTCTATTGTCTTCCCCTTAGAAGGTGCTGCCCCTAAGATGCCTAGACCTTGGTCTTTCTTTGGATAAGAATGAGAGCCATAAGATTTTAAAGTAGACTTTCTTTTCAGTTTTTGCTCTACCTTTATTTCCCAATCTAAGTAAGCCTCTACATTGTCCTTCCCATGGAAGTATGAGAGGTTAATGTTAGCCTCTTGAGGCTTTCTTTCATTTTCTCTCCTATGGGAGTGAGGTCTAAGATGTGACCTATGCCGTCCTTCATAATAGTCACGAAGTTCTTCACTTAGGCTCTTGCAAGAGTTATGACTACTATAGGAGGCATGTTTTTCTCTTTTCATTTCTTTCATTATTTTTCTTCTTTCTTCCTCTCTTATTTTCTCTCTTTCATCTTGACTTATTTCTTCCCATATTTTTTTTCTTTTTCTTTTCTCTTTTTTTTTTCTTTCCACAACTTAAGGGATCTCAACTCATCTAATATCTTATACAAGGGGTCCTTAGGAGTAGAACCCTCACCATTAACACTAGATGAAGAATGAAGACTCATGTTGGTTCCTAAGTTATGGTTCTTTCTTGTTGGGGGTTTGAAAACAAAAGGTAAATGAAACTATGGTTGACAATAGCCAAAATAAACACTAAAAGAGGTTTGAAAGATAAGGTAAAAACTAATTGGTAAAAGGCAAGCTATCTAGGCGGTTTGACAATGGAGGGTAAAGAAAATAAGCTATGAAAGTAAGCAAGAAATTAAAGTGCAAGAAATGCAAACTAGGCGGATCCTAAGAGTGTTTGGATTACCTCATTTAAGGTTCCCAACAAAATACTCACTATCCTAAGGGAAAATTGCCTAAAATTATTACACACAAATGGAAGTAGGGTGACCTAGCGGAGGCTCCCAAATTACTTCCAATGAAAGGCCTTTTTGATTCAAAATTTGAAAGCAAAGCAAATATCCAATTACAAAATTACAAAGAAAAAAGTCCTCAATTGTGGTTGCTATTCTCACTTTAGTGTTTCACTCAATTTGGAGTGCTTCTTAGTCCAATAGCTCTTAAGGTGGTTGGCCCCTTTCTTCTTGACTCAAATTCTTCAAGATATGGCACCAATCCTCCATTCCAATTCCCTATATGGCAACTCACAAGCAAGGAAACAAAGAGACAAGCAATAGCCAAAGACAAAAAAGAAAATGAAATGAAAGCTAAACCAATAGAGTTTTAACAAGACAAATTTTCAAGGATTATTCAACAATTAAAGCAATGAAACGCACACAAAAATCAAGCTAGGACTCAAAGAGAAACCTAGAATGGCTCTAGAGTAGAGTAGAAAAAATATAAAAAAAAGACTCAATAAACCTCTAGTTTTGGCACTTGTTTTCAAAATAATTTTAAATTGAAATTTCAGAACTAGGATTGGTATAAAATAGGCACCAATTATAGAACAAATTTTGAGCCAAAACAACAAGCAGACTTCCGTTTCACTTTTTTTTCCTGGACACTGATTTTTCTGCAACCTTGTGTGATTTTTATTATTTTTTCCTTTAATCCAAATCACTTGGTTCTTTTTTTATAATTTTGGTCCAGATGTCTATAAAATTAAGTAAAAATTTAAGCTCAAAACACGTTGTGACCAATTCCCATTAATTTACACAATTTCGTATGTTCAAGTTGCCAGCACCAGCGATTTTAACCTAGAAATCAAGAGTAGTGTTTATGTTTCTTAAGGCTTGGATAGTTACAATTTGTGTTTGCTTATGCTCAATTATCTTGAATAAAACAATTCAAGAGAGCTTAAGACTTATTTGATTCACAAATCCAGCCACAACTCAGCACCACAACTCAACTTCATCATAGGCATCATGTAGGAAACTTAGAAAACAAAAAAAAGAGTTCAACAACAAGACTACTTCTAGGAATTGATTTAGAACATGTTATGAACTAAATAACATGCATGAATTAGACTCAAAATTCAAAAGATAGGCTAAGAATGACAAGAATACATGAACAAATGTATCTAGAATTCAATCAACAAAATAAAAATTCAACACAAACTTAGAACATAATGTGACAATTACTATGACTAAACATGACTCTAAGACAACATGGATTAAGTGATTTACACTTAGATTTTTGTGTTTTTTTTCTAATCAATATTTTGGAAGAAAATTTAGATCTAAGTTTCAACACAAGAATATTATGAATGAAAAATGATATAACCTAAAATCAACACAAAAACATGATTCAAGAGTAGATCTACAAAATTTGAACCATAGAAATGCAAGAACAAGTATAGATCTAAGATTTAATCGGTTTATTTTTATTTTTATTTTTTTGAATCTACTCTAAAAATCACCAAACCACAAGACAATGGAGGATATACATGGAGAATAAGATGAAGAACAAGGAATTAAAGAGAATTCACCGAACAAAAAGATAGGGGAAGCAAAAGAACATCACCTAGATGAAGATGCTCTTGATACCACATGATGTAAGCTCCATTGGAGCTTGTAGGCCTAGGATCATCTTCATCAATGTATTCCTTTGCTTCTTGGAAGATGAATGGCAGCGAAATGGAGAAGGAAGAGAGAGAGGAGACGCCACTTCAAGGAGAAGATGAGTCTTGAAGAAGCTCACCACCATAGGAGGCCATGGATAAGAGCTTGGAGGAAGAAGGAGTTGAATGGTTCAGTCCACTACTCCAAGATCAATTCCAAGATTCTCCACTAAGTGTTCTTAGGTGTCATGAGACATGTAAAGCATGAAGGATATGCACAAAGTGTGACTATATGATGAGGCAATGGGGTGTAGTAAGCAAATGCTCACCTCCCCCTCTAAAATTTAATTGGATTGGGGTTCTACCAATTCAATTAAATTTATTTCCAACCACACACATCAAATATTCACTTAGTGCATGTAAAATTACAGAACTACCCCTAATACAAAAACTAATCTAGGTGCCCTAAAATACAAGGGCTGAAAAATCCTATATTTCTAGGGTACCCTACCTACATTATGGAGCCCTAAATACAAGACCAAAAATTAATGAAACCTTAATTTAATATGTACAAAGATAAGTGGGCTCATACTTAGCCCATGAGCCGGAAATCTACCCTAAGGCTCATGAGAACCCTAGGGCCTTCTCTTGCATCTCTGGCCCAATCTACTTACGGGGTAGGATTGCATCATTGAGTCTTCGTCGAAAATGCGCAAGTGACCACATTGGTCTCTGCGTGTCAACAGGCTTGCTTGCCTCCGTTTGACAAAGGCATCGGATCACCATGGTTGGTCTCTACGTGTCATCGGACTTGCCTTCTCTGAATGACAAAAGGTGAGACTAAAGTAGTCTCGATCAATGGGCTCGCTGGCCTCTGGTTGACGAATGTGACAGATGACCATGATTGGTCTCCGCGTGTCATCGGACTTGGTTGTATCTGGATGACAAAGAGGAAACTAAAGTAGTCTCCTTTTTTCTTTCACTAAAATGCGAACATGCTTTAGTGAAGAAACAAACCTCCAGCCGACCGGAGGAACATATTTTTTTGAAAAAAAAACAATGTGTCTGTTGGGGGAGGGAAGCATGCTGATAGAATTTTCTCATAACCGCAAATGAGATTTAGGATGTTAGCATTTCACTTATAAACAATCATTTAGAGGAAACACTGGGTCAAACACAAATAGAAGAAAATCACTCAGTTTATAAACCTCATACAGGCAAGTGTTTCATCCTAATTCCGAACCATAGATATGTCATGACTTGATTTTGCAAATCATTTCCTATCAAATCAAAGATTACATGCGTGATCTGTTTGATCAAGTGGCCTCAGAATAATTAAGAAGGGGGGTTGAATTAATTATGAACGTGTCTTAACTAATTAAAAATCTATCATTCTTAATGTTACTAGATTCAATTAGGCTTTACTACTAAGTTATGTAATTTAAACAATAGTAAAGCATAAAAGAAAAGTACACAGCGAAAATTAAAAAGTGTAGGGAAGAAGAAGACAAACATAAGAATTTTATACTGGTTCGGCCCCAAATCGTGCCTACATCCAGTCCCCAAGCAACCTGCGGTTTTTCTTGAGATTTCTTTTCAACCTTGTAAAATCCTTTACAAGCCAAAGATCCACAAGGGATGTACCCTCCCTTGTTCTCTTTGAAAAACCAAGTGGATGTACCCTCCACTTGAACTGATCCACAAGAGATGTACCCTCTCTTGTTCTCAGTATAACAATCCCCAAGTAGATGTACCCTCTACTTGCACCACAAAGGATGTACCCTCCAATGTGTTGGGACAAAGAATTCTCAGGCGGTTAGTCCTTTGAATCTTTGTAAGGGGAAACAAAAGATATCTCAGACAGTTAGTCCTTTGAAATTTTTGCTTAAGGGGAAGGGAAGAATCAAAAGAATTCTCAAGCGGTGAGACGCAAAAGAATTCAGGCGGTTAGTCCTTTGTTTTTTTGGCAAAGGGAGAAGAGAATGAAAAAGATGAATAGAACAAGTTTTTGAACAAAGAACTTTTCTTGGAAGAGAAAGTGTTGAACAAAAACTTTTAGAAAGATGAAGAGAAATGAATTAGAAAATTATGTAGAAAGAGTTAAAAGATATTGAATGATGTTGAGAGAGAAGATTGAAAGATAGATTTCTAATTATTGTTCTATATTCATGCCATGGTCACATATTTATAATCTCTTGATGACTCCAGTCAAATCTTGTGACTCTTGGCAATTTCTTTAAAACTAGTCACTTAAAAACTTCTGACTTTTGAAAAAATCTTCATAAACAAGTCACTTGGAGAATTATGACTTTTGGAAATTTATTTTTCGAAATCAGTCACTGGTAATGGTAATCGATTACACATCAACAGATGTGACTCCTCATTTTAAATTTTGAAAATTAAAACATTTAGAAGCTCTGGTAATCGATTACAAGTATTGTGTAATCGATTACACAAGTTGAAAATGTTTAAACACAAGGTGTAACTCTTGAAATTTGAAATCTTAATGTTTTAAAATATTGGTAATCGATTACTACCCTCTGGTAATCGATTACCAGAGAGTAAAACTCTTTGGTAATGATTTTGTAAAAACTTCTTTTGCTACTCAATGTTTTGAAAAAGAAATTTAGTATTTATCTTGATTGAGTCTTCTCATGATTCTTGAATCTTGATCTTGATTATTCTTGACTCTTGAATCTTGATTCTTGAATCTTGAAACTTGAAACTTGATTCTTGAATCTTTGCTTGAAACTTTACTTAACTCTTGATTCTTTGGCACCATCAAAATAACCTTGGAAGGCATTGCTTCCACATGATCATGGATCAATAGGGCTTTTTCGGGAATGGTGTTTTTTGTGGGAAACACGGCTCTGGAGATTTTAGCCTATTCCTTTTCTTTGTTTTTGTTTAGTGCGGGGCAAAAAAGTCGTCGGCGCACAAAAGTTTGGTTGGTAATCAAGGAGGGGACCGCTTCATGTGTCGTAAGTCACGATTTCCTTTCTTTTCTTTCTTGCTCGTGACATTTCCATATTTTGTCCATATATTGTCTGGTTTGAAGACCTTTCTGTTCACTTCATTGTCTTCTTCCAATCTTTGATTGGGAATTTTCTTTTCTTTTGCTTTCTTCCAATCTTTGGTTGGGAATTTTTATCTTGAAGCACATTTGTAGCTTAATAGTGAATGGATATTCTTTCTTGGGGTGATCCTTCTGTTCCTTCTTCTGGGGGCCAAGGCAAAATTTCCCTTCCTGGGTCAAGGCCTGTGGAAGGGTTGAGATTTTGGCTCGAAGGGCTCATAGAAAGGCTGGACATGATGTATGTTAGGGCATTGGTTTGGCCAGCAGTTTAGGGATAAGGAAATGTCCCACATCATTTCCATGACACACATGAAACAATGATGATTTAGAAATTTATGCAAAACTGGTCATGCATGCACCCATGTGGACACTCAAGCACCAAGTTTTGTGGTTATGTGACACTAGGGCTCAGGATTCATTTTTCCTATTTAAGTCAACCTAGTGTTTCCAAAACATGCTCCTTTATCAATTCATGCATTCATCCAAAACTGTTTTGGGGGTTTGAGAAAAAACACACAGCATTCACCCTTCAGGTGTAGACATATTTTTTTCTCAAAAATATGCTCATGTTCTGAATGGCAAGTTCATTTTCTTTCAAAAGTGTGTTGGCTTTTTAGTTAACCAAATTGTTTTTCTTTTTAGCCATTTTCTTAACAAAAGAGTAAAAATAGCTTGTATCCTGGGCACAGTTGATATCTGAGATTACATTTTTGAAAAAGTCGTGCGAACGAGAGTACACAAGGCCTACACACATTTCTTTTTTGCATTTTAGACAAATCATCGTAAAGTAAGTACGACCATATGCTAGAAGTGATAATTGTGATGGATAAATGAAACAATGACAACATGTTCGACTTAACCACAAAGGACAGTAACGTCAAATCACAATGTCAAAGTAACTGAAAATCGTAATGATAGATCACAATGAAAATAACAAAATAACTAAAAACAACAATGTCAGGTCATAATGGAAATAACAAAATAACTAAAAGCAGTAATGTCAGATCACAATGGAAATAACAAAATAACTGAAAGCAGTACTGCCAGATCAATATGGAAATAACAAAATAACTGAACGCATTAATGTCAGATGAGGAGAAATCACAGGTCTGGCGATCCCGGTCACATGGCTCCGCGCCCTCCCAGGAAGTCAAGCAAGTCAGCCATATCCTCATCTTCCTGTGCTCCATCCGCATCTCCAGGCGTCCCTGCGAGTCCTGCCCCTGTCTGAGTATCGAGCCAGTCTCCAGGCCATGCGACCGCAGCCCCAAACTGCTCTGGAGTAGGACATATGTAAGGGGTGGAACCCTGGCCCTACTAGCTGAGGGTGTACTAGTGAAAATACTCATGCAGCCGCACCTGTCCCCAGTGGTTGGCCGCCTACTGGCTAGCCACATGTCATATATAGTGCTCCAACTTCTGTAGGTGAGCCGAGGTGGACTCTGGAGGTGGTGGCGGTGTGTTTGCTGCCTGTTGCTAATCCTCTCTAGGCTATTGTGGTGCCTCACCCTGCTCCTGCCTCAGGGTGTAGTACTTCTTGATGAAGGCTCCTTGTTGGGAGTGACAGGCACCCCGTAAAACTGGCAGAGGCCCATGATTAGAGCTGGGAACCCCAGGGCCCTGTTGGACTTCTCCGGGTCCAAAAGGTGCCTCATAGGCGCCATTCCTGTAAACAGATAGATGGTGTCAGCAATTAACTGAGCCACATGAACGCTCATCCATGTCAGGATAGCATACACCAGCTGACACTTCGGCAGGGGGAGGTCGGAGTTGTGGTCGCTAGGTAGAATTTTGCTGAGCAGCAACGTCATCCATATCTGAGTCAGGGTGTTCATATTGGTGCGCATGATCCACACCCATTTTCTTGCAGCGGTCTGGCCAAAATCCTGCCCCGGTATGCACAACAGCTGAGCAATAGCCTCCTCGTCCAAGCCGGAAGCCTAATTCCTCCTCTGGTCGTATTCACACTGTTGGCCTTCCTCCAAGATCAGCGGGTGGTCCGAGAATTGGCTGAGGGCGTCTGCATCGAAGGGGATTCCTTGACCCCTCACCCACGAGCGCATATCCCAAACCCCCTCCTCGGTGGGCCAGGCATTGGCATAGAATTCCATGACTATCTCCGGGTCAAATTTAGCCATGGGGGTCATAAGTGGTGCCCAACACCTGCGAGTTACCTCTTCCTAGAAATCAGGGCACTCGTCCTCCCTAAGCTGGACCCACCTCTCTTTGTGGAATGACCATCCCCTGATGGCCTCGAAGCGCTGCTGATGCTTGGCACTCCGAAATCGGTGCCGGTCAAAACCCGGGGTAGCGCTGGAGCTTTCTCCAGTAGCGTCCTTTCTGGACCTCTTCGTGGAAAGCTTCTTCAGAGCCATCTCCTGCAAAAACAAACATTTGGAAAGTTAGTTTATAGGGAATTGCCATTTTACAAGCAAAGTCTAGTAACAATGGCCTACGACTCTTTCTGGAAGTGAATCTAGAGCAACCCATATATGTATATTCAAGGCATTTTCACTACCTATTGGCAAGGCATTTTGCTAATTACATCAATAAGGCCTTTTGCTACCCAACGTGCAACATTTATGTTTTAGGAGGCATTTTTGCTACCTATCTAACTTAACAAGGTACTTTATTACCTAAATTAATTAGATTAACAAGGCATCTTAATTAAATTGGCAAGGTATGTTGCTACCCAACATGCAAAACATATACATTTAGTGAGGTATTTTCTTTGCAAAATATTTACATTTGATGAGGCATTTTGTTACCTATCTTAACTAAAACCCATAAAGCATCTAAATTACTTAAATTAACAGGGTATCTTTGCTACCTGAGTTAATTAAATCCACGAGGTATTTTGGCTAACTATCATGCAATATATACATTTTATAAGGCATTTTTGCCACCTAACACGCAATATATACATACATTCAATTATTTTCAAAGAAAGTATTTTGCTACCTACAATTAACAAAGGCATTTTTGCTACCTAAGTTATTCGAGCTACCTATCCTACACCTACAAGCACATGACGAACAATCATTTCCAACCTCTAGGTGCACGACCAACATCATGGTGCAGCCCAAAGTTGATTGTTTTGGCCTAAAAGGTAAGCTTCACCTAATAAGCACTCACTCTTGTATTTTCTTGCATCCAAAAAATAAGCCTTGGTTCCTAGGCCTAAGGTATCACTCTAGTCCTCATGGAAACCGCCTACATACTCCATAATGGCAAACATTCGCATACCAAATTGTTCCATAGGTTATTCCTCACAAAATCATGCGCAAATGCCATTGAGACATTTCAACAAGCACTTGGTGGGCGCATGTTTAGGCATGAATAGCAAGGGAACAGGGGCAATGTGGAATGCCCAAACTTTTCAGAATACAACTTAGGCCTAAGGCCATTGCCCATAACCTTCCAACTCAACCAAAACAAGCATCAATTCAAAGATAAAGTGCCTCACAGTTTTGAGCATAAACGGGCAAATGAAGCATCAAAATATACCAATGGAAAGCTAGAGAGCCAAAGCATGAGGTACTTACTTATTAGAATGAGTAGGAGTACCAAATGGAACCAAAAAACATGGACAATAGTGGTTTAGGGACCAAAAAAAGCAACAAATCTCATAGGTGCAATGTTTTTTGAGTGAGGGGGGAGTTTTGGGGTGAATGAAGCTTCACCCCAGCCCCCTTTTTATATTTTTCATGCAGGGGGTGCTCGCCCAGGCGAGCTCACCCTGTGCATTTTTTTTGTTGCAAAAATTCTTTGCAAAATTGTGTTTAACCTCTGGGTTGGCACTTGTTTTTATTCTAATTCTACGAGTAAGAATAAACTAGGCATATTCAACTATAACTTTAGAAAAATAGATGAATAAACAACAAGCAGAAACTTTAAAGGATACTAGGTTGCCTCCCAGTAGCGCTTCTTTAACGTCTTGAGCCGGACGTGAGATAATGATCTGCTGACCACGGGCCTAGCATCTACTTGTACCCGTCCCTAAGTCTATGAAAGCTGGAAATGGCACCACGCAATAAAACACGACTACGCTACCACTTACCTTGGTTTCTCTTTGTCTTACATTCGACGCGGTATTGACCATTGCTTGAAACAAATTCCTTCTTGTCCTTTGATTCATAGGATAAAAATATGCATGTGCATGTGTATGCATGAGCAGTTCAATCGCAATAACTTTAAACAAAAGTCTATCATGTTCAATTTTACTTAAGCACTTGCGGCACCCCTATGGGTTGAGCGAAAAGGCTTGGACCATCAAAAGAATACACATCTTAAAGCAATAATAGACACAACATGAGGGTTGAAAAACGAATCATCAATCCGACGTTCATTAGATGTTGCGACCAAAGTTTACAAAGGACAAGAAACTCTAGGGGGAACCACAAGTGTTAAGCGTAGTATCGCTTGACGACATCGGCGTTCACAAGTGAAGGCAACTCCTCATCATCCATGTTGGCGAGCACCAGGGCTCCTCCGGAGAAGGCCTTATTTATGATGAATGACCCTTCATAGTTGGGAGCCCATTTTCCCCTATTGTCCTTTAGGGCTTGGGATACCTTCTTCAGCACCAGGTCTCCCTCGTTGAATTTGTGCGGGCGTACCTTCTTGTCGAAAGTGTTCTTTACCCATCTCTGGTACAGACGCCCGTGGCTCATAGCTGCCAGTCGCTTGCCTTCTATAAGATTGAGTTGATCAAAGCATGGTTGGGCCGACTCTGATTCTTTCAACCCGGACTCCACCAGGATCCTCAAAGAAGGGACTTCAACCTCAAATGGTAGCACGACTTCCATTTCGTACACCAATGAAAACGGTGTTGCCCCGGTTGACGTGTGTATCGAGGTTCGATAACCATGCAACACAAAAGCATTTCATGCCAATCCTTATATGACATGGTCATCTTCTGAATAATCTTTTTGATATTCTTGTTGGCCGCTTTTACTGCCCCATTCATCTTGGGCCTGTAAGTGGTGGAATTATGGTGTTGGATCTTAAAGTCCTCGCACATTTCCTTCATCATTTTGTTATTCAGATTGGTGGCATTGTCTGTAATAATCTTCCTTGGCAACCCATACCAACAGATTATCTCCCTTTTGATGAACCTGACTAGCACGCTCCTCGTGACGTTGGAGTATGAGGCGGCTTCAACCCACTTGGTTAAGTAGTCGGTCGCAACCTAGATGAAGCGATGTCCATTTAAAGCCTTGAGCTCAATGGCCCGGATAACATCTATTCCCCACATGGAGAAAGGCCATGGCACTGCCAAAATCTTCAGAGACATGGGTGGAGCATTGACGTTGTCCGCAAACGTCTGGCACTTATGACACTTTGTCACGTGGTGGCAACAATCGCTCTCCATGGTGAGCCAATAATAGCCCGCCCTGAAAATCTTTCTAGCCATGGCGTGCCCATTAACGTGTGTTCCAAAGGAACCTTCGTGGACTTCCACTAGCATTCGCTCAGCCTCCTTAGTATCCACGCATCAGAGTAAAACCATGTCATGGTTTCTTTTGTACAGTATGTTTCCACTCACAAAGAAACTGGCTTCCAATCTCCTTAACATTCTCTTGTTGTTGTCGGAAGCCTCCGGTGGGTATTCCTTGCTTTCGACGTATCGCTTGATGCCGAAATACCGAGGTTTACCATCCTGTTCTTCTTCTATCAGACAACAATGTGCGGGCATGTCGTGACATCTAAACTCAATGTACGGTAAGTCTCCGTTCGGAGTCAGCTGGAACATGGACGCTAAAGTGGCAAGCGCATCGACCATTTGATTTTCCTCTCAGGGAACGTGGTGGAAAGAGATCTCATCGAAGAACTCAACCAACTTCTTGATGTAATTCTAGTAAGGTATCAACTTATGATCCCTAGTTTCCCATTCTCCTCTAAGCTAGTGAATCACCAAGGCTGAGTCTCCGTACACCTTGAGCAGTTTGACGTTGAAGTCAATTGCTGCTTGGATCCCGAGGGTGCATGCCTCACTCTCGGCCATGTTGTTGGTGCAGTCAAAACCTAATTTGGCCATGAAGGGTATGCGTTGTTTGTCAGGAGAGACCAAGGCTGCCCCAACCCCATGGCCTAGGGCGTTAGACACTTCGTCGAACCACACGACCCATTTGTCCATGTCCTTATCTTCTAACTTCTCTTTGAATAAGGCCATAATGTCCTCATCCGGGAACTCAGGATGCATGGTTTGGTAATCATTGAGAAGCCGTTGAGCCAAATAGTCCGCCAAGGTACTTCCCTTTATCACCTTTTGGGTGACATAGAACATGTCGAACTCGGATAGCAAAACCTGCCACTGAGCGATCCGCCCTGTGAGAGCGGGCTTCTCAAAGATGTACTTGATCGGGTCCATCTTGGATACCAACCAGGTGGCATGGCTCAACATGTACAGCCTTAGATGATGGGACACCCATACCATGGCACAACATGTTTTTTCCAACAAAGAGTAGTTCATCTCACAGGTCGTGAACTTTTTTACTTAAGTAGTAGACAACCCGTTCTCTTTTTTCAGAGTCATCGTGTTGCCCCAGCATTCACCCCATCGACTCATCCAACACCGTCATGTAAAGGATGAGAGGTCTCCCAGGTACTGGTGGCATAAGTACCGTAGGGTTCATAAGGCACTGTTTGATCCTTCCAAATGCCTCTTGACAATCATCGTTCCAACGAATGGACTGGTTCTTGTGCAAGAGCTTGAAGAGCAGCTCGCAGGTAGCTGTGAGCTACGATATGAACCTTGCAATGTAGTTCAAACACCCCAAGAAACCTCAGACTTGCTTTTCGATGCATGGCTCCAGCATTTCAAGGATGGCTTTTACCTTTTTGGGGTCCACCTCCATCCCCTTTTGACTTACGATGAAGCCTAGTAATTTTCCTGACTTGACCCCGAAGGTGCACTTGGCGGGGTTCAACCTTAACTGGTACTTCCATAGTCTCTCAAACAACTTTCGCAAGTTGACGAGATGTTCTTCAGTTTTGGACTTGGCGATCATGTCATCTACGTAGACTTCAATCTCTTTGTGCATCATGTCATGGAACAAAGCTACCATAGCTCGTTGATAGGTTGCCTCGGGGTTTTTGAGTCCAAAAGACATCACCTTATAACATGATGTTCCCCACAAGGTGATGAACATAGTCTTCTCCATGTCCTCGGGTGCCATCTTTATTTGATTGTTGCCCGAGAAACCATCCATGAAGGAAAACAAAGCGAAACTGGCTGTGTTGTCCACAAGGATGTCGATGTGCGGCAAAGGAAAGTTATCCTTGGGACTGGCTCAGTTTAGGTCCCGATAGTCCACACACATTCGCATATTCCCATCTTTCTTAGGGACTGGCACAATGTTGGCCACCCACTCAAGCTTTCGAGCCACTTCCAAGAAGCCAACATCAAATTGCTTTTTCACTTCCTCTTTGATTTTCAAATACATCTCGGGCTTTATCCTTCTTAGCTTTTGTTTCACCAAGGAACAACCGGGATTCAAAAGCAACCTATGTTGCGCAATGTCGCGGCTCAAACCAGGCATGTCTTGGTACGACCAAGCAAAGACGTCTTGGTAGTCCCATAGTAGAGCCACTAATTCATCACGGATAGGTGTGGTCATATGCGTACCCATCTTTACTTCTTTCCTTCCATCGCCAACACCTAGGTTTACAATCTCTGTTTCTTCTTGGTGCAACTTCATCTCTCGGTCTTCCTGAGTGATTATCCTTTCTAGCTCTTGGAAAAACCCTATATCTTCATCTTCCTCATCCTCCGCTCGACTTGCTTCTTGCTCAAAATCGATGGTTGGGTCCTCGGTATTAGTACCTTCACAAGACTCGTCATCAGATCTGTATCATTTAAACGCAACAGAAATAAACATGCAAATAAATGAGAATGGGTGAAGGCGCAAGAACAGATGAAGAAAGATCTTTATATTATAATCTTTGAGATCAAAAGACATAATGCCTTAACAAGGAGAAAAAAACCCTAGAGCCTAGGCCCAGCCGTAGGGTTAAAACTAAAAAGTTACATTATGTCCATCATGTAAACTTCGGGTCACTACACCACTTGTCAGTTCCCTAGCTGGAAATCGAGAAGGCATGGCTACACCAAGTCCGGTCGCCTTTGAGGGGCTTCGTCGCATATCACGACGACTTGCTCTTTGTGTCTTAAGCCTGCGCTCACGAAGCTTCTACTGATGTGGCACGATGGGACCTCTCTTGCTTGTGGTATTGGCTGCGGGCCCTAGCCCTTGTTCCTCCTTTCCAATATGCTTTTCCTCACATCAGTTCGCGTGAGTTTATAGCCTAACCCGAATCTCCCGTGGTTTCCCTTGATGTCTACTAGGCCGGCCATGCCATCATTATTCTTGCCCAAACCCATTCTAGGCTCATAGCCATGCCCTAACATTACCCGGGCCACCATCATTGTCATGCCAGACATGTGGGACTGCATTGGGAGGGATTCTATGGAAGCATTACTTACCACCTCAAAGGACTGGAAAGTCGTTTCCAATGACTCTTCTGCGGCTTCCACATATGGCATAGAGAAGGGGCAGCTCACCAGAACATCTTCTTCCCCCGAAACAATGGCTAAATGCCCTTCCACCATGAATTTCATTTTTTGGTGGAGTGTTGAGGGGAGGACTCCCACCGAGTGAATCCATGGTTGGCCCAACAAGAAACTATAGGCTGGGTTAATATCCATCACTTGAAAGGTAACCCTGCAGGTGTGGGATCCTATCTGAATTGGGATGTCGATCTCCCCTCTTACTTCTCGGCAATTGCCATCGAAAGCCTGGACCACCATGGAGCTTGGCCTCAGGTGAGAGGCATCGAACGGTAGTTTTTCCAACGTGTTTTTGGGAATTACATTTAGGCTCGAGCCGTTGTCGATGAGCACCTTGGCCATGATGTGTTCCATGCATTTGACCGATACATGCAGAGCTCCATTATGCCCTCATCCTTCGGCAGGAATCTCCTCCTCGGCGAAGGTGAGGTAGTTGTTGGGTGTGATGTCGATGACAATCCCCTCGAAGCCTTCTACGGAGATGTCTTAGGCCACATGGGCCTTGTTCAAAACCTTAACCAACAATGCTCGGTGAGGCTCAGAGCTCATGAGTAATTCTAGTAGGGAGACCCTAGTCGAGGTCTTCTTGAGCTGTTCGATAATCTTGAACTCGCTCTGTTGGATAAAGCGGAGGAACTCGTTGGCCTCCTCCAATGATATCTCTCTTCCACTGAAACCCTCCTTTCTCTCGGTGAACCTCTGATCGAGGCCATACCCGAATCAAATAAACATTAAAATGTAGTAACTAGGAAGTGATCCTAGGTCGTTTCCCAACGAGCAATGATAAACCAAATGTTCATAACAGATAGTAGGAAATAGTGACAAATTGGGGGGGGGGGGTTTGCTTTTGTAAATTAAACAGCGAGTAAAATTGAATTAGAAAATATCAGAATTAAAATATGTTGCTTTCCCTTGATTCACAAGCAAGTCTCTTATCCTAGGTTGCGAGAATTTATCCTTTATCAGTTCAACCACTTAATCCAACCCTAAATTAAATTACTAAGCGAAATTCAACATAAGGCATTCATTATGTGATTAAGCATCACATACACCAATTACTCATAAACGATCATTAAGCATGAACGTAAATTAAGCGCAGAGACAATTAATCAAGCACTAAGCATGCATGAATTCATAGCAACAAATTTAGAGTAATTAAACAGAATTTAACAATAATAATAGAACCTCAAAGAGAACTGTGCTTGATCCTCAAGAGAAAACAACACTGGGGACTTAGCCTTCCATTAATCAATTAGAGAACAAAATTATAGATTGAAGAACAAAATTTTATTGCTAAAAATGAAAAGTTTGAACTGGAATTGTAAAAAACGAAAATAAAAGAGAAAGAGAAGAGAGACTAAAACTAAAAACGAAAAATAGAAGAAAGAGAGGAGAGAGAGGGCTAAACTAGAACCTTGGTGCTGTTATATAGTTTTTCAACCCCAAAGCTTACAAATCTATTTTAAATCCAAGCCCATAAGTAAAATCAAATCAAATCTAGATAAGATAAGATAAGATCTAGATTAAATAATATCTAGATGAGATCAAATCTAAATAATATCTAGATAAGATAAGATAAGATCTAATTTTGTAGAATAAAATAGTCTGCCCTCTTCAAGTCCAAGCCCAATTTTGGATTCAAGCCCAAGCCCAATTCTAGATTCAAGCCCAATTCTTCATTAATTCCTAAAATTAGATTAAAAACATCAAATTAGCTGAATGGGCCCAAATAATAAAACTGCCTAATTAATTTGACAATTGAGAATAATTAGTACTTAAAATGGTGCAAAAAGGGTTAAGAAATAGAAGAAAATAATGGCACATCAGCCTCCCTGTCGGAACATCCTCATCCGGCACGGGGCTTGCTTTGTTGGTATGTTCTTCAATCACCTTCGCTTTCCCTTTAGCATTTGAGGGTCGTGCCGGTAGGTCAGGTGGTGCGAAAATGTGACCATTGCGGGTCACGTCGCTTAGGCCGGTGATATTGGTCACTTTTGCCAACAGTGAGTCAATGTCGGTGGTCTTTTCCTTCCTTTTGCTTGGCTTTGGAGGGGCATACCTCCACGGGACCATGTTGTTGTTCTTATAAGGGAAAGGGACAGGTTTACTGCCCGACATCGTCGAAGGGCCTTGGTTCCTTCAGGGAGTAACGTCCCTGGTGAAATGTATCACCAAAGGCTTAGGCTTCTTAGGACTCTCCTTATATGCTAACTGCATGTAGACATGTTGTCCCTTTTCGTCCTTGTTGCTGATCTTAAGTTGACCTTGATCTATCATCTGTTGTAATAGCTCCCCCACCGTTGAACATGTCTCCATGTCATGCGATATGCCCGAATGCATTAAGTAGGAATCCTTCTTACATCCACTAAGAGGGACCACGCCTACATTTTGCAAGGCTTTATAGATAAACCTCCTGGAGGTCATTACATCCTTTAATTGTTTAGGCCTTTGTGACCTACATACTTCAACAGCATTCACAGTCGGCCCTCCATGGTTGGCGAGTGAGTTTGTTTTTACATTGGGCCCGTCCTCTTGGAACTACAACCATCCTGACTCAATTAAACTCTAGACTTTGTGTTTCAAGGCCATGCACTGTTCGACCAAGTGCCCCGGGGTCCCCTCATGATATGCGCAGGTTGCACTGGGGTTGTACCATTTTAGGAAAGGAGACTGGTAGATCTTTCCCGGTGTCAGCACTGCCAATTGGTTGGCAATTAGTGATGGCAGGAGGTCCCCATATGACATTGGGATCAGGGCGAACTTCGAAGCCTTCTTTGCTGGAGGGTTTCTTCCCATGTCGGAGCCCATGCCAGGGTTGGCATTGTTGGCTGGGCAAGGTTGGGCTGGAGCCAAAGTCTGAGGGGGCACCCTTTATGCTGACACGAATGTCCTTGGCTGGATGGGCGCTGAGCTGCAATAGCTTTCGGCGCGGGCCGAAAAACTTGGGTGTCAATGTGACGACGTGGGTGTCACCCTCCTTTCTCTTTGCTCCAGCTGTTCCAATCCTCCTATTTCTAATGTCGGTGGGAAAGACATAATCAAACTTCCCTCTCTTCAAGCCTACTTCAATTCTCTCTCCCGCGAACACTAAATCCGCAAAGCTAGCGGGCATATAACCCACCTACTTCTCATAGAAGAACACTGGCAATGTATCTACTATCATCGTGATCATCTCCCTCTCGACCATAGGAGGGGCCACTTGCGCTGCCAAATCTCTCCACCGTTGGGCATATTCTTTAATAGACTTGTGCTCTTGCTTGCTCATATTCTGCAGCTGGGTTCTGTCGGGAGCCATGTCGATATAATACTCATATTGCCTAATGAAGGCAGTAATCAAGTCTTTCCATGTGCGGATGCGAGAAGCTTCCAAGTTAGTATACGAGATGACCATTGCTCCGGCCAAACTATCTTGGAAGAAATGCATCAATAACTTCTCGTCTCTAGAATATGCACCCATCTTCCGGCAGTACATGTTTAAGTGATTCTTGTGACAAGTCGTCCCTTTGTACCTATCAAAATCAAGGACCTTGAATTTTGGGGGAATGATGATATCCAGCACTAAGCACAAGTCGTTCATGTTTGTGAAAGGATAATCACTGAATGCCTCAACAGCTCTCAATCTTTCTTCGATGAGATCGAGTTTTTCTTTTCCTTTCGCTGTCAAAGGCGGCCCCCCATGGATAAAAGTATTGGTTGCATTGGGCGGGGTTGAGAGACTCCCGCAATGTTGGGCTGAGGTAGTGCATTAGGCGCTGGTCCCTCGGTGGGGAAAGGGAGGTAGGAGTCGACGTCTCCATGAGCGCGCTCCTGAGGGTCCTCGTGGGCACTATCAGGATGTTGAGGAGGCTGCCCCTCAAGGGTGAGAGGAGTGACATGACCCATGTTATCATGCATGGCTGGTGGTGTGAAGTTGAGGGGTAAACCATAGGGGTAAGCACCTCGGTTGTATCCCAGATGTGGGCTGTTGGCATGCCCCAGTGTGTCTCTCCTTTATCCCAATATGTCTGGGACGGGATGATGCGTTACAGGTGGAAGGACTGGGTCTGCTTCGGTGGTTGTGTTGGCGGCGGCAGTTGTGGCTGCGTTACTCTCCATTAACCTCTTCATCCCTAGCATGGCTTCCATCATGGAAGCCATTTGATCTTTCAAAGCTGACATATCGGCTTTCATTTGTTCCTGCATCTTCTCTAAGTCACCCATTGTCCTAGATTTGGATCGGGTTCGATAGGGATGCCTTGGAGCGCACTTAGCTATGGTGTTCTCCCTAAAGAGACAAAATATGGTGAGTATGCAACAAGGAATTTAAACATGAATGCATATTAGATATAAATTGTTGGAGCATTGGACTCACACTGGTCCTTTAAGCAAACTCATGGATTTAACCTTGTTTTAGTTAGAGAGGAAAAGGTTTTAACTAGCCAAAATCAGAGTGCTAATACAAATGCCTTAACGGCTCTTAATTATGTGGGCCATTAAGTCTATCATGTGTTGACAATAGCTGAGGAGCCCATGAATTTCCTCGGGGGCTGAGTATACGTCCGCCATTGCCTTGCTCTTGACTTCCGTTCAAGGTAAGGGCGAATTGGTCCATCCACATCATCGCCTCTCGGTGCAATGAATCGATAACTCTTCCCCTTGCTTCCTTTTCTACTGATACCTTGGTGTACTCATCCACTAGCCTATGCTCATGAGCCGTTTCCAGGTTAAACTCTTCTTTGTATTATCGATGATGGCCAACATATTTCCTTTTGTCTCGCTTAGCTGCTAGGACAAACTCCTTTTGGACCTCAGACAAGCCTTCAACTCATCTTTCAAAACCATGCCTTCGACTCGTGACTGGTCCCTTTCGTCTCTTCGGAGTTTAAGCTAATTGTTGCTGCCCCATAAAGCTCCTTGGAACTTGTTTCAGCCATGTTCTTCCTTCCGAGCCCTCTTGGTTTCTCGCTCAAAGGCTTCGGTGGTGGCCGCGTTGATATCTTTTAGTTCATCATACTCTTTTCGAACTCTGACGACTATTGACTTGAACTTTTCATTGACCGCTTGGGCTTTCTCATGCTCCGCTTTTAGGGCTTATACCTCTTTGCCCTCTTCTGGAGCTTTGGCCTCTTCCTCCCTTGCAGCTCTTAGCATTGGGAGCCAATCCAAGCCTTGTGTGCGGGCTCTCAGCCACTTACGATAGCCGCCGATGATCCCGTTGTTGCTTCCCCTAAGTTCTTTGTCCTTCCTTTGCACTATCCCCCATGCCTTGCGAACTTCTTGAAGCACCTTCGCATTGGGGTCACTGAAACCCCATGCAATGAAAGGCGTGAGGCCTTCCTCTGACGGCGCTCCTTTCATGGGTAGCCAAGCTGTCTTATGGCGAGGACATGATTATAGTTAATACGACCCCTTGTTCCCATCAAGGGAACATTTGGAAATCCTCCGCATGAGAATAGAATCCTGGTTCTTCCTTCCTTCCAGCGAGGGAACCAATTAACGGATGCTCCTTCTATGCTAGCTAAGAGTTGGTCTCAATTCGCCTCTTTTTTTCTGGCGCACGAGCGATGACCTTGTAGTGGACAGACGTGCCTTCCTTCTTGGCGGAAAAGGTGTGAAACGAACCACACATAGAGGGCAGGTGTGCAGCAAACAAATCTTGCGCCACTCTTTTCACATCTTCGGTCGAACGTGTCGTATATGTCAGCCAAGATAGCGACGATCGGGTTTTCCTTGTTGTGGTGAAAGGCGAGGAAAGCGTCAATCGCTACTAAGTCCATTAACCCATCCATGTTTGGAAAAAAGATAACTCTGAAGATCAAAAGTGCCAGGATATCAATGAAAGGAGCCCATTCGCCTTGACTTGCCAAGGCTTTTGCCTTCTCTTCCAAACACTTCCTTGGTACTCAGACTACTCCATTTCTGTTTTGCTTTACTAGATCCAATTCCTATGCCAAGATTCTAACTACTTTGGCAACTCTAGCCATGGAGGGATAGAACCCTGAGAAAAGATATGGTTTCCTTCCTCCCAGTGGGCATCCCAGGATCTCTTTAAACTCTTCCACAGTGGCAACTAGCTGGAAATCCTTAAAGGTGAAGCACCTCAAGGGCTGGTCATAATACTGGGAGAGGGAGACAATTGCCTCCACGGAGACCTCTACCGTAGTTAGGTCCCAAATCTTACCATCGGCTTTGCGGAAGGCTTGCCATTGAAGTTGACCCATCAACTGTCCCAACTCTCACAGACTGGTGACTTCTAGGCTTTTGATTTTGACTTGATAGAACCTTTTCTTGAACAAAGGTTTTGATTTGATCCCATGTTTTGCTAGAATGAAAAAGTCCTGTGTGAATCAATACTCTGACATCTACCATGGGAGAAAATGGATGAATGCATGAAGGGATGCTTATGCAATGCATGACATAAATGCATTTTACG